>NC_069503.1:693325840-693398340 GCF_027579735.1 Bombina bombina | reverse complement strand
TATTAACTCTTTGAAAATATCTGTTGCTTATTAAAAAATGAGAATTAGAGCACCTAAATCAGTGTTGGCATCAATTTCTGTGCCAAACACCATTGGGCCAGGCTAAAAACAATTGCATGGCATGGAGAGAAATCTAACCTGTATATATTTATGGTGAAATCAGTGGCCCAATGGTTATTAACCCTTCGAGAATATCTGTTACTTATTAAAAAATGAGAATTAGAGCACCTATGCCAGCGTTGGCATCAATTTCTGTGCCCAAAACACCATTGGGCCAGGCTAAAAACAATTGCATGGCATGGAGGGAGATCTAACCTGTATATATTTATAGTGAAATCAGTGGCTCAATGGTTATTAACCCTTTGAAAATATCTGTTACTTATTCAAAATACTAATATTTGTATTGGTGCCAACGTATGCCCTTTTTTCAAGTTTGTATATTCAATTGTTGTATAAAGGGGTTTCACCTCTGTGTAACTACATTATATGAATCATATTTAGAGCTGCAACAACTAATCGTCATAATCTATTATGAAAATAGTTGTCAACGAATCTCATCGATTAGTTGGTTTGCAATTAGTTGGTCTGTGCACAACACCAGCTGCTTCACTCCAATGAACTCCTGCACATGGTATTGTGTTTTATGGCTATGTCCTTAGCCTAAAGGACGTCTAATTTTCACTTTTTTTCAGGACAGTATATGTTTACAACTACCCCTGGCTTATGTGAAACCCAGATATAATAGTTATCATTTGTATTGTTTATATTAAATCTGGTGATTTGGAACTATGCTTTGCATGATATAGTGCTCAGCTTGTTATTTACACCTAGCCCTAGATTGATGGGAGTTATTTAAATTGATGTGCACTATTATCTGTTTGCACAATTTATTAGCGTATTTCTTGCGATTGCTGATTATATGTACTGTATAAATAAATGTGTAAGGCTTTGTCCTGTTATTGATATACAGGCCTTAGCGCTTCTGATTTTGTTTTTTATTTTTTTAATAAATTGTGATAATATGTACCAGATTTAACCTTTATAAGTATATATTCGTTATTTTTAGAGCGGACTAGATATTTCCCCTAACCTTATAGCTGGTTATTTACCATTGCATATAGATATTCAAGATATTTTTATGTTAGAATGAAGTCAAGGGTTACTTTATTGAGAGGTCCCTTGCCAAGGTAGAAAACACTTGGCATTGGTAAAGAGCTAACAAAGATAAATATCCCACTTTGGTGAAATTGGCAAAACCCTACTTATACACCTCAACAGCCTTTTCTCTGCTGCAGGAAATATAGCTGCAAACAGAGAACCAGCCTTAGCCAGAAGCATGTGGACATGTTGAGATTTTTGCATTTCAATGCAAAGTTTCTGAAAGAGTGAATAACAGAATGTTATTAACAGTGATAGCCTAACTCTTTCTAGTTCTACCTCTTTTCAAACAGTTTGTGGTTTTGTTTAATTATAAAACTGTGCTCTGCTATTTAAAAAATGAAGAAACAGTTGTGTTAATGTAAATTTTAGTCTGAAGTTTATATTTGTAACACTCATTATGTGGATTTTATTTAAAACATAGAAAACTATTATTGATTCTCTTTTTATCCGATTAGTCGATTAATCGAAAAAATAATCGGCCGATTAATAGATTATGAAAATAATAATCGTTAGTTGCAGACCTAATCATATTATTATATAAATACAACTTATATTTTTATTTTAAAGTCAATTTAAAGCAGTCTGACAAAAAAATGAATAAGAAACCAACTTCCATGAATAAGAAACAGAATTTCACGAATAAGAAACAGCTTGAATAAGAAACCAACTTCCTTGTCGTTATTGTTTTGTTGATTTTGAAGTAAGCTGTCCAATGATTTTATAGATAACTAGAAATGTTTGATCTTAAAGGATTACTTTCTGTTATAACTTTTAAGCTAAACAACTAACATATTAAAGTTAATAAACATTAATTAAAACCTACAGACCTATGTTTTCTCCAAAACTAAGTTTCATAACGTTCTAAAAGTTATATCTTTTATTCACCGATGATGTCACGTTATCCTGCCCACTATTTTCAGCACAGAGTGTTCAAAATACTTAAACCAATAACTTTGTGTTTAAAGCGCCATTTTGAAACCTAGGTATTGTAAACGGATTGGTACAGAGCAAAGGATACCCACGAAGTGGGTTTGGAAAACAATTACATTTGCAGACAAGATTTCTGATATACGGTAGAGATATGTTAATGAAATGCTATTGATAAAAAGCATATTTGGGGTAGTTGGTTAGTAACAGGTATAGAAAATATTTACTTACAGTGGCCCTTTAAAATAATGATAATGTGATGGTGAAGGCATATTTTATTGGAACGGTGTAAAAGCCGGAACGGAACAGGCCTTTTATGATGGAAATTGATTTAAAATATAATGGGATGTGTTAGAGACTCTTGAGAACAATTTTAGGAACAAGAATATTTGTGATATAATTAACCCTTTAACTACCAAAATAGTGTCTGGAACCAAACATAACAGCCCTGACGGAACAGCACCTTCCCAGAAAACCAGATACACCAAATTCCCAAGTCACATGTGACTAAATGTAATAAGTGTAATCAGCCACAAACCATCCACAGAAACCACATTATTATATTTGTTCCGGCCTTTAATACACTTTTTTATAAAAAGTGACGGAACGGCATCTTCCCAGCAAAATATACAGACCAAATTCACCAGCCACACATAACTAGATGTGATAAGTGTAATCAACCACAAACCATCCACAGAAACCACGTTCCAAAACCCGTTCCGGCTTGTAAAATGATTTTTCATGAAAAGTGACGGAACGGCACCTTCCCAGCAAACCAGATACATCAAATTCACCAGTCACACATAACTAGATGTGATAAGTGTAATCAACCACAAACCATCCACAGAAACCACGTTCCAATACCCGTTCCGGCCTGATACTTTTTCATGAAAAGTGATGGAATGGCACCTTCCCAGCAACATGTACAGACTAAATTCAACAACAAAACATAACTAGATGTGATAAGTGTAATCAACCACAAACCATCCACAGAAACCACCTTCCAATACCTGTTCTGGCCGGTAATACACTTTTTCATGAAAAATGACGGAACGCACCTTCTCAACAACATATAAAGACCAAATTCACCAGCCACATTTAACTAAATGTGATAAGTGTAATCAACCACAAACCATCCACAGAAACCATGTTTCAATACTCCGGCCTGTAATATGCTTTTTCATGAGAAGTGACGGAACGGCACCTTACCAGCAACAGATACAGACCAGATTCACCAGCCACACATAACTAGATAAAATAAGTAATCAACCACAAACCATCCACAGAAACTACGTTCCAATACCCGTTCCGACCTGTAAATTGCTTTTCCATGAAAATTGACGAAACAGCACCTTATCAGCAAACCAGATACATCACATTCACACATGACTAAATGTATAAAGTGTAGTCAGCCACAAACCATCCACAGAAACCACATTATGATATTTGTTCCAACCTGTAATACACTTTTTCATGAAAAGTGATGGAACAGCTCCTTCCCAGCAACATATACAGACCAAATTCACAAGCCGCATATAACTAAATGTGGTAAGTGTAATCAACCACAAACCATCCACAGAAACCACGTTTCAATACCTGTTCTTGCCTGTATACGCTTTTTCATGAGAAATGATGGAAAGGCAGCTTCCCAGCAACATATACAGACCAGATTCACCAGCCACACATAACTAGATAAAATAAGTGTAATCAACCACAAACCATCCGCAGAAACCACGTTCCAATACCCATTCCGGCCTGTAAAACGCTTTTTCATGAAAAGTGACGGAATGGCACTTTACCAGCAAACCAGATACATCAAATTCACCAGCCACACATAACTAAATGTGATAAGTGTAATCAATCACAAACCATCCACAGACACCATGTTCCAATACCTGTTCCTGCCAGTAATATGCTTTTTCATGAGAAGTGATGGAACAGCACCTTCCCAGCAACATATACATACCAAATTCACCAGCCGCACAAGACTAGATGTGATAAATGTAATCAGCCACAAACTATCTACGGAAAGCGTTTCCCAATACCTGTTCCGGCCTGTGATACACTTTTTCACAAAATGTGATGGAACAGCACCTTCCTAGCAATATAGGCAGACCAAATTAATCAGCCACGCATGGCTAGATATTATAAGTGTATTCAGCCAACAAACCATACACGGAAACTTTGTTATAACCCTTGTTCCGGCTTGCAATACACTTTTTTGTTAAATGTCATGGAACAGCACCTTCCTAGAAACATAGACAAATTACATTTAAAAGCCGCACATGACTAGATGTGAAAAGTGTAATCAGCCAAAAACTATCCACGGAAACCATTTTCCAATACTCGTTCTGGCCTGTAATATGTGTTTTTGCAAAATGTGACAGAACTGCATCTTCCTAGCAACATAGAGAGACCAAATTCACCATCACATATGACTAGATGTGATAAGTGTAATCAGCCACAAACTATCCTCGAAAACTTTGTTGTAATACTTATTTTTGCAAAATGTGACATAATGGCACCTTCCTAGCAACATAGACAGACCAAATTCACCATCACATATGACTATAAGTGATAAATGTAATCAGCAACAAAATATCCACGGAAACCTTTTACAATACCCATTCCGGCCTGTAATGCACTTTTTCACAAAATGTGACGGAATGGCACCTTCCTAGCAACATAGACAGACCTAATTCGCAGCCACACATGACTAGATGTGATATTTGTAATCAACCACAGAAACCACGTTCCAATACCCGTTCCGGCTTGTAAAATGATTTTTCATGAAAAGATACATCAAATTCACCAGTCACACAACTATATGTGATAAGTGTAATCAACCACAAACCATCCACAGAAACCACGTTCCAAAACCCATTACGGCCTGTAAAACACTTTTTCATGAAAGTTATGTCACCAACAAAACTTTTAATCATAAAAAAATGTATGAATTGCAGATCAGTGTATGCAGTCTATTTAGCGGGTTGAGTTGCCACCTACAGTATGTAGGCTTAACAACCAGGGAGGTACGTTCACTTATACATGAACACCTATCCAATATAAAAGCATGCACTCTTACCACTCCATTGGTTCAACATTTTAATAGAGTCCATAATAGAGATTCTTCCAGTTTTAAATGGACCATAATTGAAACCATTGGCATGGGTAATAGAGGTGGAGACAGGGATCATACACTAGCCAAGAGGGACTTATTCTGGTTTTTTCATCTACAAACTAGATACCCAAAAGGTCTAAATTCAGAATAAGACCTTATACATTTTTGGCATTGAAAAGAGAGGTTTTGAAATGATTAATTGGGAATAATATTGTTTTGATACAATAATTCTTAGAAGTTTTCTTTAGCGCATTAGAAATTGATAGAGATTACTATTCTTCATTTCACTGCATGCAAATGCATGTATGCTCATCTGTGTGTATACTCATGTGCAATGCACACAGATATATGTGTACATCTGCATAAGCATACACACGTATGCACATATACTGTTTGCATTCATAAGTGTTCATAGAGATATATGTGCATATATATTTATGCATATGCACGTATGTGCAAATATATCTGTGTGCATAGTCAAACTTTTCAGATATATTACAGCTATATGCTCATATATGCGTATGCACAGTTACGCATACTTATCTATGTGAATATTAAGGTTTTTAATACAAACTGCTTATGCATACAAGAGAATGTGCACAGAAATAAGCACATATTTGCATATGAATACTTATGTATATGTACTCAGGTATGCACACTGATATAGGTGCGCGCACACACACACACACACACACATATATATATATATATATATATATATATATATATATATATATATATATATATATATATATTCATATATGAACTTATCTCTGTTATATGTTTTTTTTTTTAACTGTAACATTATATATATTTTATTTTTGAAGTATTTTATTTGAGGTTGCAAAAGTGATACAGGCGGCAAGATAAGAATAGAAAAAAACAATACAAAGACAAAACTTCACAGTTTCACTAGCATAAGAGAGCAACTGCACTGTTTACAAGTTAAGTGAAATTTTGAATAAACAATTAAACGCCCAATCATACTAATAGATGTTAACCTCTAATTTTTCTATTAATAAGAGATATCCCCTTACAACCTGATAAATAGTCAGATAATTTCCCTTACTGAAACAGAGGTCTCTTTTGTACCTCCTGGTATAGAAATAAATCAGGGTAGGGAATTTTGGGGGAAAGAAATTAAAGAACAAATGGGCCTCTTTTGGGCCCCAATTGGAGACACATAACTTAAATGTATATTTGATGCAGAATGAGAACATTTAAATGACCACAAAATAATTTGCATTATACTCTATTAATAAGGTAGGGAGAGAGAACCTATGTTATGCGGCTGCAATATTTAAGTACTCAACCAATATGATTCTGTGCTTCTTACTAAAAATTGTGAGGGCAACGCAACCCTAAGCAAACCAGGAGTGTGACTTGATAATATAAACTTGTGGGAATTATATGTCCCGTTGTTAACATACTTATTAGAAAAGTCACGGTTATGAAGTCTTCATAGACAGAAGGGCGCATTGACTAGAACAAGGTTAATGCAAGCAACCCCACTCCAAAAGTCCATATAAACTTATCATAAGCCAAATGTCCAGGATATCAGTCCTTGTCGCCTTGTCTCACCTAACCCACGCCATGTCTCACACGTCGAGGGGCACTCTCTAGGTAAAAAGCAAGG
The DNA here is from genome assembly GCF_027579735.1 of Bombina bombina. Taxonomy (NCBI): domain Eukaryota; kingdom Metazoa; phylum Chordata; class Amphibia; order Anura; family Bombinatoridae; genus Bombina; species Bombina bombina. Next base: position 693,391,495 of record NC_069503.1, on the reverse strand, counting down.
CTGCATAACATTGAAGAGTTCCCCAGTGTCACACAATATAAGCCGTACTCCCCCTTCAGGACATCCCCAACTATCTCACATGGCTGCTCTAAGGTATTTTCAGTCACAACCTGAGCTAGATCAGGATCCGTTAACCACAGCCGCCTCTGCTGAAGCGCAACACTCCAGTCAGTCTGGCTGAATACAGCCGCCGCTGCTTCCCAGGGTCTTGCCAGACGCTCCGGTTCAAACCCTTCAACTGGCGACCCGATTCCACACAGCACACTGTTTCCAGCGGAGGTATGATAAGTTAGTATAGCGCTTGCTTTCTTGCTCTGAATTGAAAGCTTTTGTGTATGTGAAAGGATTAAGAGGCTCCTGCTTGCTGGCTTGGAGGGGATCTATTTTCTGTCCAGGCCTTCATTCCGGTCTCCATTTTTTATGGTAGTAGTGTGTGCGATCCGGGGCTGTGCAGCAATTTTCACCTTTAGCGAATCCAGCTTGTCCCTCCTTACTTGCTCACCATTTTCAAGGACAGCGTCGGGTAACTCAGAAGGGCATGTCTGAGTCTTAGGCATGCAGGCACGACCCCAGTCGCATGCCAGGTGGTCAATAATGGTTTTAAGTTGTACTTCCAGTAATCTGGCAAAGGTAGTCGTTGGTGATGTACCTCCGTCGTCCATTGTGTATCCGTATGTGAGATACTTTCTCCCACAAAGTTAAGGCACTGGCCGTGCAGCAATGGCACGGCAGGTATGAGGACAGATGAGGCCCCAGTGATTAGGGAAGGCCTCAAAGTACAGAGTCCGGTACTAATGGCACGCAGGCCACACTACAGTCCAAAATCCCTGTTTTTGGGTCTGAGTGTCTCCAGCTAAGCTTCTCCACCAATCTAGATCATCTGTCACCAAGATTTAAATGAAATTTGAGGTAAATGTGGTGAATAACTCTGGAGCTGAAGCTCAGTGCGACCAGCAAGATGGCCGCTGCCCGGAAGTCCTCTGTAACATATATTTTAAAGTGAACCTGTCAAGACAGGTTCTCTTTAAGACCCCAATTTATCAATGTGCGAGCAGACATGATACAATGTAGCGTATCATGTCCGCTGCACATCGATAAATGCTGACATATGCTGTCTGCATTTATCATTGCACCAGCAGTTCTTGTGAATTGCTGGTGCAATGCCGCCCCCTGCAGATTCGTGGACAATAGGCGGCTAGCAGGGGGTGTCAATCAACCCGATTGGGTTGATTTCTGTTCGCGGCCTCAGAGCAGGCGACAAGTTATGGAGCAACGGTCTTTAGACCGCTGCCTCATAACTTCTGTTTCTGGCGAGCCTTAACAAGGGGCATCAAGCTTCATTTGGAGCTTGATATTTCAGCACCTAAGTGTTGTCTTTACTAACAATGAGTGCTAGTGAATGTTAATAAATTGTAAAGTCGTATACAAAAACATGTTGCTGTTATGTCAATTTAAATTCAAGTCAAACAGCTGCTCCAATAAATGCTATTACTCATTGTGAAGCCCTATTAATAATTAATGATGTGTGTGTTTGAAATATATATTCTGATTACATATGGGGCTAGAGAATAGCTGCAGTTTACTATTCCGTCCATTGGTGGTGCTAAAAAATCTGCTGTTCTCGGCAGAGGCTGGGAGATCCCTTCTTTTTTTTCAGACCAAAAAGTCAGCAGAAACTTGTGTGCTGTATTTATATTGTAGAGGTTGCTCAGTGCTTGGAGGAGTGTCTTCTTTCATTTCCTACAACATTACAAGAGAGTCTATAACATGAGCACAGTATACATGAATAAGTTTCATCAAATTCTACCTATTGAAGCTCTAGAGATTTTGAAAAACCCAGTAGCAAACAAAATATCATCTCTCCCTGCTGCTAAGCCAAAGAGTGGACAGGTGTTTGTTTATAGCTATGAAGATCATAAAAGAAATGACTGGAGATGTGATCAGTACAAATGGATTAAAAAAATAGTAGTAATTTGTTGCCAAGGGGAGATCCTCTTGTACGAAAGCTATACTTTCAAAGAATAATTATTAATGAGGAAGTGTTTCACAGATATGCTTATGAAGTGCCTGATGGAAGTGTAATCAGAGTAATTGTCCATTACCTTGGAAATGATGAGAGACCTGAACCATCTGTACCTCATGGAAATATGAAAAAATATCCCATGAGATCTCATGTACGTACAATGCCATCTGTGTTGTCAGAAGCTGTAGAGCAAAAAAACTTTGGCCCATGCAAAGTTTACCAGCGTAAAATTGTAACAACAGTAGCTCCAGCTGAACATATGAAAGTAATGCTACCTAAAGATACACAACAAATAAAAAAACAAGTTAAAGTACGAAAAACATAAAAACAGCCATGATGATTTATATGCTGTATATGAGCTTCACTTTGCATTAGAAGGGTTTATCTGCCAATACACTCTTGTCCCTGAAGTGTCTGTAATTCTGACACTTCCAGAAATTCTGAAGCCAAGCACACTTCTGTCTTATGATACAACTTTTCAGCTTGTAGACTTCTATGTGTCACCTTTTAATTTTTCAATGTGCTTTCTTTAAGGAGAACCCAGCAATTCCTTTGGCCATAATGATCCATGATAAACGTACATTAAATGTGCACAAGGGTTTCTTTTTTTATATCAGAAAACGTGTTCCCAAGATAAACAATGATTTTGCTGTGATAGTCACAGACAGAGAAGCAGCCATTGTGCAAGCTGTTGAGAAAGCTATTCCTGCCTAGGTCTCTGCACATGGAGAAGGAAAAGATGATCGTAAAGTTTACACAAATAATATACTTCAGCTTTTGGATTGTGAGAGTGAAGAGGAGTTCCTGAAATTGCTGCAGAAACTGAAGATAAAGTGGAGTGCTGGCTTCCTCAACTATTTTGAACAGAAGCTGAGAAAAGTTATTGTAGCAAACTGTGGCAGGTGGCTCTTGGGGAAAAAAGAGGAATTTATAAAGAAACCAGTGGTATTACCACTAATGTGTCTGAAAGTATGAATGCTGTGTTCAAAAGACTATGCAGTCAGAAGGAAGTGAGCATGGATGAAATGATTGTCTTTTTATTTCCTGCAAACATATTGCCTAAAGGATTGTGTGGCATTGAAAATTACCACCTGTTAGCAGAACATAACACCAGGAAATTAAATCCTGATACTACACAGTTTCCAGTAGATTGTCTTCCTGTAGATGACATTGTGCATTTAATAAAGCATGGAAAGATGGACACAGAGCATGTTCTAGAACCTAAAGGAAAAGACCGTAAATCAAAGGCTATGGAAGGTCTAGCAGATCTTATAGTAAAACAAAACCGCATTTTCTTACAAACACAGTCTGGCTGTTTCCTTATAAAAGGCTTACGTGAAAAGGAATATGTGGTGAAATTATTTCCAAAGGAAACATGTTCTTGCAACAGTTCCAGGACATGCCACCATATTATGGCAGCACAGATCTCTGTAGGCAAAAGTGTACATCAAACAAAGGTGGTGTATTCTTTGAAGAAACTTAGGATGAGTGGACGAAAAGGAAAATCAGGAAGAAAAAAGCCTAGACAAAAGAATGAGTTAAGCATATTGGCTGCATCAGATTCCATTCTGATGCATGGTTGTACTACAAATTATGAATCCCAACAGAAACAGGAGAGAAATGAAAATAAAGTTGCTAGCAAGGAAGGGCAATTATCATCATCATCATCATCATCATCAATCACTTTTGACCTTGAGCAAGAAGCCCCCTGTTTTTCAAGTACTCCTCAAAAACCTATTCAACCGAAACTGATGGTGATAAATGAACATGTTCCATGAGAATCCTTTGCAGGCTATCCGCGCATGAGAAATACAACCATACAAAAGGTCTATATAATTGCAAATGATATGAAGTCTCTTTTGGATAAAAACTGGCTAGTTGACACGGTCATCGAAGGCTTCCTAATTACTAGAACAAACCTGGAGATATTTAAAAGTTCTGACGTTGATGTGTGTGTCTTCAGCCCATTTATTATGCGGTCCATGGAATTACAGGGGTACTCGACAAGTGTTCATAACTTTGGCACAAATATGGACATTTGTGGAGAAGGACATCTGGCTGATCCCCCACAAATATACACTGTTCCCATTGGATACTATTGATTGTGTTCTTCAAATGGAAAATTATTCTGTATCTGGATTCCAAACATGGAATCTCCACCAAGTATACTGACATGCTACAAACATTTTATAGAGATGCAATCAACTTCACCAATTAATTGGTCAGAGTGGGTCATTCACGCACCTGTCGATATATACCAGTTCAAAAGGACTCTTATAACTGTGGGGTGTTTGTATGTTTGTTTGCACATGTGTTGTGCAGTGGCTCCTCAGTCCCATTCCCAGAAGACATGGTCCCTGTACGGCAGTGGATTGCTACAGAACTGCTTGACAAAAAAGCTATGTTTACATAACAAAGGGCAACTGGAAGACAGAAGGAAAGAACAAAGAAGCAAATAAATCAGAAAATCATGAACAATTTCTATACTCCTATCTCAAGAACAGCACCTAAGGAATCATTGTCTACTATCAAGTTCTTATCTTCAGCTGCCCAACAGTATTACTCTTCATCTTGGTCATTGTGTTTAATGGGGAGTTTGTGCAAGAAACCTAAGGATGACATAATGGTTCTATGCCAAGGAGCATGTCAAGACTGGTACCATCTGTCCTGCCTTGAGGTAAATCAAGCGCCCAGTGGCGTATTCAAATGTCCAAACTGTTGTAATAAATGAATAATCCATGTCACAAGCCCCCAAGCTCCAGTATTGAAAAGCTGACATTTTCCGTCAATGTACTTTTGTAAAGCCAATAACTGCAGTAGCTGTCCAAGATTATACTCTCCAGTCTTCTTACTTTAATCATTAATTGAAAATGTTCTATTCTGCCTTTACCTAATTTACTCTGCTACAATGAGTGTTACTCGCTCTGCTCTCATTATTTTTTTTTTTTTGTCTTGATCTCCTGTAACTGAGGAAGTTGCACTTTTATGCCATGCTGCCAACAACGTATTGTAGGCCAGAACTGGTATCGTATGGTTTCGTTAAAAATGTGTGAAACATTTTATATATCATTTATTTATTTACAATTTTTATGTTTCACTTGATTTTTTTTTTTACAATGTTTATATTCCCCTTGATTGTTATTAAAAAAAATCAAAATGTTAAGTAAATAAAATAAGTATCAAAATGTTGTTGTTGTTGTTATTATTATTATTACTAGTGTTTAGTTATGCACCAACATTATCTGCAATTGTTAATATAGCAGATGCACTACATATTTTTCTTATGTGTTTTTTTATTTTTACAGGAACCTTATTTTTATTTTTATATTGATAATATATGGACATATGAGATGGGTATACAAGGTGGTTTTCAAGATATGAGTTTGGTGAATATCACAATGAAGACCCTATTAATATATTTCTATTCTGTTAATCCATATATTGGTTACTATTTCTTATGTGGAGTTTTGCATTATAATAAATATTTGTATTTCAATGTATTACTTTTCGATAAATTGACATTCAATAATTATATTATAATGACATAATCGAGGTTTAGTTATATATGTTTGTACTGATACATTGTGTATCCTTTTTATTTATGGTTGTACAACATTTACGATTGTAGTTTTACAAGGTCATCACGTTTTCAATCAAATTTATACTTACACATCTTTTGCAGTCTTTCACACGTACACATTTAGGTATGCCTTATTGGATCTTGAACGTTTGCCAACTTAATATCTAAAGGGCATGACTGTTTTTGGATCAACAAAAGCCAATAGCATATTTGTGGCAATCTATTAGTATATTTAATAGTATGCTTGCTCCACTTAATTCAGTTTTAATATGATTTTTAGAGTTTATATCTTACTTTTTTTTAATGACAGATGTGATATGTGTTGGGTGCACATTTATAATTAGCTAATGCTTGTTAATTTGGTTAATAAGGAAGTGAATAATGATTGTGTATTGTCTGTCTGGGTTTCTGAGCAGTTGCAATTTTGTCACATTTAGCGGAATGGGTATTAGAACATGGTTCCGTAGATGGTTTGTGGTTGATTACACTTATTATATCTAATTATGTGTGGCTGATGAATTTGGTATGTACATGTTGCTGGGAAGGTGTTGTTCCATCACTTTTCATGAAAAAGTGTATTACAGGCCGTAATGGGTATTAGAACGTGGTTTCTGTAGATGGTTTGTGGTTGATTAATCTTATCACATCTAATTAAGTGTGGCTGCTAAATTTGGTCTGTATATGTTGCCGGGAAGGTGGTGTTCCATAAATTTTCATGAAAAAGCATATTACTCGCCGGAACAGATATCATAATGTGGTTTCTGTGGATGGTTTGTGGCTCATTACACTTTTTACATTTAGTCATATGTGGCTGGTGAATCTGGTCTGTATATGTTACTGGGAAGCTGCCGGTCCGTCACTTCTTATGAAAAAGTGTATTACAGGCCGGAACAGGGATTGGAACATGGTTTCTGTGAATGGTTTGTGGTTGATTACACTTATCACATTTAGTTATATGTGGCTGGTGAATTTAGCCTGTATAAGTTGCTGTAAAGATGCTGTTCCGTCACTTTTCATAACAAAAGCGTATTAAAGGTCGGAGCAGATATCAAAATGTGGTTTCTGTGGCTGATTACACTTATTACATTTATTCATGTGTGACTGGTGAATTTGGTGTATCAGGTTTGCTGGGAAGGTGCCATTCCATCACTTTTCATGAAAAAGTGTATTACCAGCCAGAATGAGTATTGGAACATGGTTTCTGTGGATGGTTTGTGGTTGATTACACTTATCACATCTAGTTATGTGTGGTTGGTGAATTTGTTCTGTCTATGTTGCTAGGAAAGTGCTGTTCCATCACTTTTCATGAAAAAGCGTATTACAGGCCGGAACGGGTATTGGGACGTGGTATCTGTGGATGGTTTGTGGTTGATTACACTTTTTACATTTAGTCATGTGTGACTGGTGGTTTTGGTCTGTATATGTTGCTGGGAAAGTGCAGTTCCATCACTTTTCATGAAAAGTGTATTAACGGCCGGAACCGGCATTGGAACATGGTTTCTGTGGATGGTTTGTGGCTGATTACACTTATAACATTTAGTTATGTGTGACTGGTGAATTTGGTGTATCTGACAGAACGGCACCTTACAAGCAAACCAGATACACCAAATTCACCAGTCACACATAACTAAATGTTATAAGTGTAATCGGCCACAAACCATCCACAGAAACCATGTTCCAATGCCGGTTCCGGCCGTTAATACACTTTTCATGAAAAGTGATGGAACTGCACTTTCCCAGCAACATATACAGACCAAAACCACCAGTCACACATGACTAAATGTAAAAAGTGTAATCAACCACAAACCATCCACAGATACCACGTCCCAATACCCGTTCCGGCCTGTAATACGCTTTTTCATGAAAAGTGACAGAACGGCACCTTACAAGCAAACCACTTTTCATGAAAAAGCGTTTTACATGTCGGAACGGGTATTGGAACGTGGTTTCTGTGGATGGTTTATGGTTGATTACACTTATCACATCTAGTTATGTGTGGCTGGTGAATTTGGTCTGTATATTTTGCTGGCAAGGTGCCGTTCCGTCACTTTTTATAAAAAAGTGTATTAAAGGCCGGAACAGATATCATAATGTGGTTTCTGTGGATGGTTTGTGGCTGATTACACTTATAACATTTAGTCGTGTGACTGGTGAATTTGGTGTATCTGGTTTGCTGGTAAGGTGCTGTTCCGTCACTTTTTATGAAAAAGCGTTTTACAGGCCGGAACGGGTATTGGAACGTGGTTTCTGTGCATGGTTTGTGGCTGATTACACTTATTATATTTAGTCACACGTGACTTGTGAATTTGGTGTATCTGGTTTTCTGGGAAGGTGCTGTTCCGGGCTGTTATGTTTGGTTCCGGACACTATTTTGGTAGTTAAAGGGTTAATTATATCACAAATATTCTTGTTCCTAAAATTGTTCTCAAGAGTCTCTAACACATCCCATTATATTTTAAATCAATTTCCTTCATAAAAGGCCTGTTCCGTTCCGGCTTTTACACCATTCCTATTTCATTTTCTGAATATGAAAATCTTCTGTTTTGTTTGAGATCTCTTCTGTTTCTGTACTTAAAAGGACATAAAAGTGCAAAAAACGAAATTATCATTGCACTATTGCTTCCTGCAAAGGTGTTAAAGGAATATTAAACCCACGTTTTTTTTCTTTCATGATTCGGAGCATGCAATTTTAAGCAACTTTGTAGTTTACTCCTTTTGTTTAAATTTTCTTTGTTCTCTTGATATCTTGCTTTGAAAAAAACAGGAATGTAAGCTTAGGAGCCGGCTCATTTTTGGTTTAGAACCCTGGATATCGCTTGTTGATTGGTGGCTAAATGCCAGGGTGCTGTACCAAAAAAAAATATGCCAGCTCCTAAGCTTACATTCCTGCCTTTTCAAATAAAAATACTACGGGAATGAAGAAAAATTGATAATGGGAGTAAATTTAAAAAGTTACTTAAAATTGCATGCTCTGATTCATCAAAGAAAACATTTGGGTTTGATAGCCATTTAAATGCACTACTGGCAGCTAGCTTAAAGTGAAGGTACCTTTTCAACAATGAGTGCCGGTTTCTAAAAATACTCTTAAAAACAGGGGCATTTTAATTGATGAAAGTTTACGTTGCACCGGATCTGTAGAAATACAGTGCATAATTTAACTATATCACAAAAAAAGGCACTTGAAACTCTCAGAAAAAGGGAGGAAGTGGTGTACAGGCAAGCAGACAAGGGAGGGAATGTTGTGGTGATGTGTAAAAATGAATATATCAGAGAAGCTAAAAGACAGACAGAGGACAATCAGGTATACTTTAAACTGCTTAGTAATCCTACTGATGTTTTCCAGGGACTACAGGGTCTCAGGATTGGGTCTCTCTTGGAGAGACTATCAACATGGGTGGATTCTTTCCTTCAACCTTTGTTTAAATTAGTCCCAAGTTATAGAAGAGACACCAAGCATCTCCTGAGGCTTCTGGATAAAGAGGTCTGGCAAGAGGGCTTTTCCTGGATCACTGTGGATGTAGTGGGACTGTATTCCGCCATACCACACGCAAATGGATTGACAGCAGTGAGATTTTTTTCTTGACAGCTATACTAGCTTTGATGATCCTTTTAAGGATTATTTGATCAGCGTTATTTGTTTCTTTTGAATCACAACTACTTTCTGTTTGATGGGGATTGCTATCTCCAGAGACGTGGGACAGCTATGGGGGCGAAGTTTGCCCTCTCTTACGCCAACCTGTTCATGGGTTGGTGGGAGCTGTCCCACGTCTATGGAGATGGTAACCCATTTATGAATAGTATAGCTTTCTATCATAGGTTTATAGATGACCTTATCTTTATTTGGAGAGGTACACATCCTGAGGTTGAGGCATTTGTTAATTATCTAAATGATAATACAGTGGGGCTTCAGTTCACATACTCCACAAATTCGACTGAAATTGCATATTTGGATCTATTACTTAGAGGTAATCCAGTAAGCAAACAGATTGAAAGTGAACTCTATAGGAAACCACTTCAGTCTAATACCATCCTACATGCAAAGAGTCTACATCCCAAACATACAGGTTTTGGGATTATAAAGGGAGAATATGTGAGACTCAAACAAAATTGTACTAAGAATGATACTTTTCTCCAAGAAGGTTTAATTCTAAGATAAATTTATTCAGAGGGGCTATAAAGGTCAAACTTGATAATGCCTTTGCACAGGTTAAGATGCTTGATAGAAAGGACCTTTTGTCAGATACACACACCAGAAGAACAACACATGATAGTCAGAAACTTTCTTTTATTACTACCTATAGTAATCAGTATGAGCAGATCAAAAGGATTATTAAAAAGCATTTGCCTATCTTAAGGGGTGACAATGATCTTTTTGATGTTAAGGACGGCTGCTGTTTTGTTTCCAGGAGAAACCGTACCTTAGGAAATTATCTTGCACCCAGTATGATAGTTGGTAAAAGTAAGAGGAATTGGCTATCCTGTAAAGGCCATTTCAAATGCAGTAATTTCACTTGTAAGGCTTGTAGCCATGCGCAGGTTACAAAGCATTTTCAATCATATGCTACCCAAAGGGTTTATGATGTAATAGACTTTACTAATTGCAGGACTAAATACGTGGTCTATTTGGCACAGTGTACTGAATGCAGAATGCAGTACGTTGGCATGACCACCAGGGAGGCAAGGGTAAGGATCAGGGAACATCTGAATGATATTTCTACATCAGATCCCTGCTCTGCCCTGGCGGAACATTTTATAGTGAAGCATAAAGGTAATGTTGCCACATTTGCATGGCTAATTATAGATAAAGTCAGGACCCCAGAGAGAGGAGGAAATCTAGAGAAGCTATTATCCAGAAGGGAAGCTTTCTGAATCTTTACAATGCATACCAGATTGCCATATGGATTCAACACGGAAGCAGATATTATTAATGTCTGGAAGTAGTTAAAAAAATTAAAATAAAATACATTACCATCTCATAAAAGAACAAATATGCAATGATTCCTCACTCAAGGTAGAATTAGTAATATTAGATCTGTTTTGTGTTATGATATATATATATATTTTTTAAAATTTTCAACTATATAGGTTCTAAAAGCTTTTTGAAAAAATGAGCCTTGGGGCTAAATATATATACAGTCTTTGAATTGCCCTTTATATTGATAAGTTTGAATATACAAATATATATATCTCTCAATAAAACAAGGGTACATAGCCAGTATAACATTTTAGAATCATATAATTTATATAAAGAAGTGCTATTTGGTAACTAATATTTGCTATTTGGAGCAAGGCATTAAAATGAAACAAAAGTTTTTTTATATGAATTGCATATTACCAGAGTTAGTATACCAAGCACTATTCAAACTAAGTAATAAATGTTGTACCTGGAGAAATCCAATCAGTAGAAACAGATACCTTTCTCCAACATAGGTGTGTCCGGTCCACGGCGTCATCCTTACTTGTGGGATATTCTCTTCCCCAACAGGAAATGGCAAAGAGCCCAGCAAAGCTGGTCACATGATCCCTCCTAGGCTCCGCCTACCCCAGTCATTCTCTTTGCCGTTGTACAGGCAACATCTCCACGGAGATGGCTTAGAGTTTTTTAGTGTTTAACTACAAAGAATTTTAGACAAACATCTTCCTTGTTTGTTGTTTATTCCGGTAAAAGGAGAGGTCAAAAAGCAACTTCTACCTCTCTCTCTTTTTGGATTAAAAGCATCATCAGATTGGCTCACGAGACTGCCGGACGGCAGCCTCCCGAAAGAATCACAGCTCATTCCACTAGGGCTGTGGCTTCCACATGGGCCTTCAAGAACGAGGCTTCTGTTGATCAGATATGTAGGGCAGCGACTTGGTCTTCACTGCACACTTTTACCAAATTTTACAAGTTTGATACTTTTGCTTCTTCTGAGGCTATTTTTGGGAGAAAGGTTTTGCAAGCCGTGGTGCCTTCCATCTAGGTGACCTGATTTGCTCCCTCCCATCATCCGTGTCCTAAAGCTTTGGTATTGGTTCCCACAAGTAAGGATGACGCCGTGGACCGGACACACCTATGTTGGAGAAAACAGAATTTATGTTTACCTGATAAATTACTTTCTCCAACGGTGTGTCCGGTCCACGGCCCGCCCTGGTTTTTTAATCAGGTCTGATAATTTATTTTCTTTAACTACAGTCACCACGGTATCATATGGTTTCTCCTATGCAAATATTCCTCCTTAACGTCGGTCGAATGACTGGGGTAGGCAGAGCCTAGGAGGGATCATGTGACAAGCTTTGCTGGGCTCTTTGCCATTTCCTGTTGGGGAAGAGAATATCCCACAAGTAAGGATGACGCCGTGGACCGGACACACCGTTGGAGAAAGTAATTTATCAGGTAAACATAAATTCTGTTTTTTTAAAAGGTAACAGTTGTAAGACAAATGTAGGTATCTGATGACGGCAAAACGCCGAAACGCGTAATACCGTTTTTTCTTGTGCTTGCAAGTCATTTTATGGTTCATATTTTTATCCAGTTGCTAAAATAAACAATTATATTCTAAAGTGCTTTCCTGTGCACCGCTATCTTTTGTTTTTTCTACTGTAGAAATACTTACCTCTTACTTCTCCAAAACTGGATCACCGATCCCAGCCTCAGTTCCTCTGTACTGACTTCAGAAATGACAAAACCGTCTTTCTCCAATCATGCCCCCCCCCCCCAGAGCGTCCATCTCGTGATGTCTGGTGTTCTAAAATAAGTCTCGACTTATAAGAATGCGGGACCCACGTCACGTTGGGTGACGTGACATCAGCTGTTGGAGGTGTGTGGCACTCACTGCGCATACGCAAGTGGCCCAACCTCTCAAAATCAGCTTTTTCAGTAGCAGCAAAGGGTCGAGGAGTTATATGGAGATTAGCCTTTATTGCGCACGGCATCAGAGGGTCCAGGATTTATACAGGCGAGTTGCCTTTTGTGCGCATGCGCGCGGTGACGTACAATGGTGGTAAAAAAACAAACATACAGTTTGAAATATTAAAAAATATTTGAATCCAAAATTATCAACACTTAAAGTATAGGGCGGATTCCATTAAAAAATTTCATGTACAGTGTCATGTGGCCCCACAAAATCTAACGGTTGTCTAGTGTCTACAGTGTAATCGGACCTAAGCTTTATGGAATGAATCATTTTACAGATTTAAATACATTTATGTATTTGCAAAATTCTTTAACTAAAGAGAAACCTAGGAAAGCTCTGTGCAACAATTGAGAAAACCTATATATTTAATGCAAGTGTTGGAGTTGGCAGGAGAAAAACTGTGTTCCTCCAAGACATAATTTTGCAAATACATCAATTTTTTTTAAATCTGTAAATGGTTCATTCCATAAAGCTTAGGTTCATCACTTTATGCAGACATAATCGTTAGATTTTGTTTGTTTTTTTTCACCCCCCATTGTACGTCACTGTGCGCATGCGCACTGAAGGCAACTCGCTTGTATAAATCCTGGACACTCTGATGCCGTGCGCATGCGCGGAGTGTGTCTGGAGCGCATGCGCAATAAATGCTAATCTCCATATAACTCCTCGACCCTTTGCTGCTACTGAAACAGCTGATTTTGAGTAGTTGGGTCACTTGCGCAGTGAGCGCCACACACCACCATCAGCTAATGTCACATCACTGGAAGTGACCCAGGTCCCACAATCTTATAAGTCAAGACTTATTTTAGAACACCGGCTGTGATTGGAGGAAGCCGGTTTCATCATTGGTGTGTTTGTACAGCAGAAAGAAGAATGCAGGGGATTAGCAATCTTGTTTTGGAGAAGTAAAATTAAGTATTCCTACAAATCCAGTGCAATGTAAACTTTCATCAATGAAAGTGCCCCTGTTTTTAAAAGTATTTTTAAAAATCGGGCACTCATTGCTGAAAATTGATATTCACTTTAACACATCTGGTAAATCAATGGCGAGAAGCACATGTGCATAGCCACCAATCACCAGCTAGCTCCCAGTAGTGCATTGCTGCTTGTAAGCATACCTAAGTATGTTTTTCAATGACTGATATCAAGAAAACAAAGTAAAGTTGATAATAAAAGTAAATTATTGCATTCTCTATCGGAACCATGACAGATTATCTTTGACTGTCACATCCCTCTGAAAACGGTGTTGTAATTTGAAATATTTTCTGTAACTGTCGTTATTGTCAGGTGTGGAAATAAAAATATTTTTACAAAAAAGCCTGTTCACAAAAAAGTTTTTGAAACCCATAACGTATCTGAAAACGTTTTTCACTCCTGCTTCCTACAGTCCATCTTTTAGGTGAACTTTCCAAACCCCTTTGTGTAATGAGTATTCCTTTTTGTAGAAGGACAACAATGTTTTGATCCTTGTCCTACCATCTTATTTTCAAACATTTTTGTTTAAAAATACAGTTCTCTGAAATTTTAGAAAATATAGGTTCAAGTAAAAACTTAATTTATGTAAGAACTTAACTGATAAATTCATTTCTCTTGTTAAGTGTGTTCCGTCCACGGGTCATCCATTACTTATGGGATATATTCTCCTTTCCAACAGGAAGTTGCAAGAGGATCACCCAAGCAGAGCTGCTATATAGCTCCTCCCCTCACATGTCATATCCAGTCATTCTCTTGCAACCCTCAACAAAGGAGGTCGCGAGAGGAGTTGGAGTTTTTACTTAATTATTCTTCAATCAAAAGTTTATTTTAAATGGCACCGGAGTGTGCTGTTTTTCTATCTCAGGCAGTATTTGGAAGAAGAATCTGCCTGCGTTTTCTATGATCTTAGCAGGCGTAACTAAGATCCACTGGCTGTTCTCGACATTCTGAGGAGTGGGGTAACTTCAGAAAATGGGAATAGCATGCGGGGTCCCCCGCAAATGAGGTATGTGCAGTACAATATTTTCTGGGAATGGAATTGACTAAGAAAACACTGCTGTTACCCATATGATGTAAGTACAGCCTTAAATGCAGTAGTAGCGACTGGTATCAGGCTGATAAATGTATGCGCAGTTGAGTTATTTTCTAGGGACTAGAATTTGACTGAGAAAATACTGTTGATGCTGAAATAATGCTTAAGCCTTATCTGCAGTGGAAGCGACTGGTAGCAGGCTTAGTGATAACTTTGCATGACATTGAAATAGTTTGTTTTTAAAACGTTTACTGGCATGTTATTCGTTTTGTGAGGTACTTTGGTGATAAATCCTTTTGGGCATGATTTTTTTCCACATGGCTAACGTATTTTTCTGCATAGAAACCGTTATATCAGGTCTCCCACTGTTGTAATATGAGTGGGAGGGGCCTTTTTTTAGCGCCTTGTTGCGCAGTTAAAATTCTAGCACAGTCTTCCTTCTTCTTCCTCCTTGATCCAGGACGTCTCTAGAGAGCTCAGGGGTCTTCAAAATTCGTTTTTGAGGGAGGTAATCAGTCACAGCAGACCTGTGACAGTGTGTTTGACTGTGATAAAAGCGTTCAATCTTAATTTGATATCCGTTTTTGGGTATTGAGGGGTTAATCATCCTTTTCCTAATGAGTGCAATCCTCTGCTAATTAATACATTTACCGTTAAGAATTGTTGACTATAACTGAATTAGTTCTTTGTTATTCAACTGTGTTTTTTAAAAGCGCTGCAGCGTTTTTTATATTGCTTGTACACTTATTGAAAGTAATTTCCAAGCTCGCTAGCTTCCTTGCTAGTCTGTTTAAACATGTCTGATACAGAGGAATCTGCTTGTTCATTATGTTCAAAAGCCGATGTGGAGCCCAATAGAAATATGTGTACCAATTGTATTGATATTACTTTGAATAAAAGTCAATCTGTACCGATAAAGAAATTATCACCAGACAACGAGGGGGAAGTTATGCCGTCTAACTCTCCTCACGTGTCAGTACCTTCGTCTCCCGTTCGGGAGGTGCGTGAGATTGAGGCGCCAAGTACATCAAGGCCCTTACAAATCACTTTACATGATATGGCTAATGTTATGAAAGAAGTATTATACAATATGCCCGAGTTAAGAGGCAAGCGCGATAGCTCTGGGTTAAGGACAGAGCGCGCCGATGACACGAGAGCCATGTCTGATACTGCGTCACAATTTGCAGAACATGAGGACGGAGAGCTTCATTCTGTGGGTGACGGTTCTGATTCGGGGAGACCGGATTCAGAAATTTCAAATTTTAAATTTAAGCTTGAGAAACTCCGTGTGTTGTTAGGGGAGGTGTTAGCGGTTCTGAATGATTGTGACACGGTGGCAATCCCAGAGAAATTATGTAGGCTGGATAAATACTATACGGTACCGGTGTGTACTGACGTTTTTCCTATACCAAAAAGGCTTACAGAGATTATTAGCAAGGAGTGGGATAGACCTGGTGTGCCTTTTTCCCCTCCTCCGATATTTAGAAAAATGTTCCCTATAGACGCCACTACACGAGACTTATATCAGACGGTCCCTAAGGTGGAGGGAGCAGTTTCTACTTTAGCCAAGCGTACCACTATCCCGGTGGAGGATAGCTGTGCTTTCTCAGATCCAATGGATAAAAAATTAGAGGGTTACCTTAAGAAAATGTTTGTTCAACAAGGTTTTATATTACAGCCTCTTGCATGCATTGCGCCTGTCACTGCTGCAGCGGCATTCTGGTTTGAGTCTCTGGAAGAGGCGATTCGCACAGCACCATTGGACGAGACTTTGAGCAAGCTTAGAACGCTTAAGCTGGCTAATGCGTTTGTTTCGGATGCCGTAGTTCATTTAACCAAACTTACGGCTAAGAATTCCGGATTCGCCATACAGGCGCGCAGAGCGCTATAGCTTAAATCCTGGTCAGCAGATGTAACTTCCAAGTCTAAACTACTGAACATTCCTTTCAAAGGACAGACCTTATTCGGGCCCGGCTTGAAGGAAATTATTGCTGACATTACTGGAGGTAAGGGCCACACCCTTCCTCAGGACAGGGCCAAATCAAAGGCCAAACAGTCTAATTTTCGTGCCTTTCGTAATTTCAAGGCAGGAGCAGCATCAACTTCCTCCGCTCCAAGACAGGAAGGAACTACTGCTCGTTACAGACAGGGTTGGAAAGGCAACCAGTCATGGAACAAGGGCAAGCAGGCCAGAAAGCCTACTTCCGCCCCTAAGACAGCATGAAGACAGGGCCCCCTTTCCGGAGACGGATCTAGTGGGGGCAGACTTTCTCTCTTTGCCCAGGCTTGGGCAAGAGATGTACAGGATCCCTGGACGTTGGAGATTTTATCTCAGGGATACCTTCTGGATTTCAAAACTTCTCCTCCACAGGGGAGGTTTCATCTGTCAAGGTTATCAACAAACCTAGTAAAGAAAGAGGCATTTCTACAATGTGTACAAGACCTCTTAGTGATGGGAGTGATCCACCCAGTAACGCGAACGGAACAAGGGCAAGGGTTTTACTCAAATCTGTTTGTGGTTCCCAAAAAAGAGGGAACCTTCAGACCAATCTTAGACTTAAAAATCTTAAACAAATTCCTAAGGGTTCCATCGTTCAAGATGGAAACCATTCGGAACATCCTACCCATGATCCAAGAGGGTCAATATATGACCACAGTGGACTTAAAGGATGCCTACCTTCACATACCGATTCACAAAGATCATTATCGGTACCTAAAGGTTTACCTTTCTAGACAGGCATTACCAGTTTGTAGCTCTTCCCTTCGGGTTGGCTACGGCCCCGAGAATTTTTACAAAGGTTCTGGGCTCACTTCTGGCGGTACTAAGACCACGAGGCATAGCGGTGGCTCCGTACCTAGACGACATTCTGATACAAGCTTCAAGTTTTCAAAATGCAAAGTCTCATACAGAGATAGTTCTAGCATTTCTGAGGTCGCATGGGTGGAAAGTGAACGTGGAAAAGAGTTCTCTGTTACCACTCACAAGGGTTCCTTTTCTAGGGACTCTTATAGATTCTGTAGAGATGAAGATTTACCTGACTGAGTCCAGGTTATCAAAGATTCTCAATGCTTGCCATGTTCTTCACTCCATTCCAAGCCCATCAGTAGCTCAGTGCATGGAAGTAATCGGCTTAATGGTTGCGGCAATGGACATAGTGCCATTTGCGCGCCTGCATCTCAGACCGCTGCAACTATGCATGCTAAGTCAGTGGAACGGGGATTACTCAGATCTGTCCCCTTTGCTAAATCTGGACCAGGAGACCAGAGATTCTCTTCTCTGGTGGTTGTCACGGGTTCATCTGTCCAAAGGAATGACCTTTCGCAGACCAGATTGGACGATTGTAACAACAGATGCCAGCCTACTAGGCTGGGGAGTAGTCTGGAACTCCCTGAAGGCTCAGGGATCGTGGACTCAGGAGGAGAAACTCCTCCCAATAAACATTCTAGAATTAAGAGCAATATTCAATGCTCTTCTAGCTTGGCCTCAGTTAGCAACACTGAGGTTCATCAGATTTCAGTCAGACAACATCACGACTGTGGCTTACATCAATCATCAAGGGGGAACCAGGAGTTCCCTAGCGATGGTGGAAGTCTCGAAGATAATTCGCTGGGCAGAGTTTCACTCTTGCCACCTGTCAGCGATCTACATCCCAGGCGTGGAGAACTGGGAGGCGGATTTTCTAAGTCGCCAGACTTTTCATCCGGGGGAGTGGGAACTTCACCCGGAGGTATTTGCTCAACTGATTCGTCGTTGGGGCAAACCGGATCTGGATCTCATGGCATCTCGCCAGAACGCCAAGCTTCCTTGTTACGGATCCAGGTCCAGGGACCCGGGAGCGGTGCTGGTAGATGCACTAGCAGCCCCTTGGGTTTTCAACATAGCTTATGTGTTTCCACCTTTTCCGTTGCTACCTCGACTGATTGCCAGGATCAAACAGGAGAGAGCATCGGTGATTCTGATAGCATCTGCGTGGCCACGCAGGACCTGGTATGCAGACCTAGTGGACATGTCGTCCTGTCCACCATGGTCTCTACCCCTGAGGCAGGACCTTCTAATTCAGGGTCCTTTCAACCATCCAAACCTAATTTCTCTGAGGCTGACTGCTTGGAAATTGAACGCTTGATTCTATCAAAGCGTGGGTTTTCGGATTCGGTTATTGATACATTAATACATGCTTGGAAACCTGTTACCAGAAAAATTTACCATAAGATATGGCGTAAATATTTATATTGGTGTGAATCCAAGAGTTACTCATGGAGTAAGGTTAGGATTCCTAGGATATTGTCTTTTCTACAAGAGGGTTTAGAAAAGGGTTTATCCGCTAGTTCACTAAAGGGACAGATTTCTGCTCTGTCTATTCTTTTACACAAGCGTCTGGCAGAGAATCCAGACGTCCAGGCTTTTTGTCAGGCTTTGGCTAGGATTAAGCCTGTGTTTAAAGCTGTTGCTCCTCTGTGGAGCTTAAACTTGGTTCTTAAAGTTCTTCAGGGTGTTCTGTTTGAACCCCTTCATTCCATTGATATTAAGCTTTTATCTTGGAAAGTTCTGTTTTTGATGGCTATTTCCTCGGCTCGAAGAGTCTCTGAGTTATCTGCCTTACATTGTGATTCTCCTTATCTGATCTTTCATTCAGACAAGGTAGTCCTGCGTACTAAACCTGGGTTTTTACCTAAGGTTGTTTCTAACAGGAATATCAATCAAGAGATTGTTGTTCCATCATTATGTCCTAATCCTCCTTCAAAGAAGGAACGTCTTTTGCATAATCTAGACGTGGTCCGTGCCCTGAAGTTCTACTTACAGGCAACTAAAGATTTTCGGCAAACTTCTTCTCTGTTTGTCGTTTACTCTGGACAGAGGAGAGGTCAAAAGGCTTTGGCTACCTCTCTCTCTTTTTGGCTTCGTAGCATAATACGTTTAGCCTATGAGACTGCTGGACAGCAGCCTCCTGAAAGAATTACAGCTCATTCCACTAGAGCTGTGGCTTCCACCTGGGCCTTTAAGAATGAGGCCTCTGTTGAACAGATTTGCAAGGCTGCAACTTGGTCTTCACTTCATACTTTTTCCAAATTTTACAAATTTGACACTTTTGCTTCTTCGGAGGCTGTTTTTGGGAGAAAGGTTCTACAGGCAGTGGTTCCTTCTGTTTAATGTTCCTGCCTTGTCCCTCCCATCATCCGTGTACTTTAGCTTTGGTATTGGTATCCCATAAGTAATGGATGACCCCTGGACTGAACACACTTAACAAGAGAAAACATTATTTATGCTTACCTGATAAATTTATTTCTCTTCTAGTGTGTTCAGTCCACGGCCCGCCCTGTCTTTTTGAGGCAGGTTCTAAATTTTAAATTATAACTCCAGTCACCACTGCACCCTATAGTTTCTCCTTTCTCGTCTTGTTTCGGTCGAATGACTGGATATGACATGTGAGGGGAGGAGCTATATTGCAGCTCTGCTTGGGTGATCCTCTTGCAAGTAATGGATGACCCGTGGACTGAACACACTACAAGAGAAATACATTTATCAGGTAAGCATAAATTATGTTTTCTTTCATATTGGCAAGAGTCCATGAGCTAGTGAGGTATGGGATATACAATCCTACCAGGAAGGGCAATGTTTCCCAAACCTCAAAATGCCTATAAATACACCCCTCACCACACCCACAATTTAGTTTAACGAATAGCCAAGTAGTGGGGTGATAAAGAAAGGAGTAAAAAGCATCAACAAAGGAATTTGGAAATAATTGTGCTTTATACAAAAAATCATAACCACCATAAAAAGGGTGAGTCTCATGGACTCTTGCCAATATGAAAGAAATGAATTTATCAGGTAAGTTCTTACATAAATTATGTTTTCTTTCATGTAATTGGCAAGAGTCCATGAGCTAGTGACGTATGGGATAGTAATACCCAAGATGTGGAACTCCACAGAGAGGGAGGGATAAAGTAACTGCCATTTTCCACTGAAAAAAATAATTCCACAACCCAAAATATAAGTTTATTCTCATAATGAAAAGAAAAAACTCAAACATAAGCAGAGGAATCAAACTGAAACAGCTGCCTGAAAAACTTTTCTACCAAAAACTGCTTCCGAAGAAGCAAATACATCAAAACGGTAGAATTTAGTAAATCTATGCAAAGAAGACCAAGTTGCTGCTTTACAAATCTGATCAACTGAAGCTTCATTCTTAAAAGCCCACAAAGTGGAGACTGATCTAGTAGAATGAACTGTAATTCTCTCAGGCAGGGCCTGACCCGACTCCACATAAGCCTGATGCATCAAAAGCTTTAACCAAGATGCAAAGGAAATGGCAGAAGCCTTCTGACCTTTCCTAGAACCAGAAAAGATAACAAATAGACTAGAAGTCTTCCTGAAGTCTTTAGTAGCTTCAACATAATATTTCAAAGCTCTTACCACATCTAAAGAATGTAAAGATCTCTCCAAAGAATTCTTAGG
Organism: Bombina bombina; assembly: GCF_027579735.1. Taxonomy (NCBI): domain Eukaryota; kingdom Metazoa; phylum Chordata; class Amphibia; order Anura; family Bombinatoridae; genus Bombina; species Bombina bombina. The sequence goes on along the minus strand of NC_069503.1, from coordinate 693,370,537 downwards.
ATTGGGACACAAAGAAGGGACAACAATTTCTCTATTAATTTTGTTAGAATTCGCAACCTTAGGTAGAAATTTAAATGAAGTCCTCAAAACTGCCTTATCCTGATGGAAAATCAGAAAAGGGGATTCACAAGAAAGAGCAGATAATTCAGAAACTCTTCTAGCAGAAGAGATGGCCAAAAGGAACAACACTTTCCAAGAAAGTAGTTTAATGTCCAAAGAATGCATAGGCTCAAATGGAAGAGCATGTAAAGCCTTCAAAACCAAATTAAAGGGACACTGAACCCAAATTTTTTCTTTCGTGATTCAGATAGAGCATGACATTTTTTTTTTTTTTGTTTATAAATTTTTATTGAGGTTAAGAATGTACAACAACAAGCATATTGTAATACAAAAATCACATACATAAACAGAAAAGAAACATAGGAATCATGTTGTGCAATCAAATCTGTTGTTTCACATTTATGTAAATATTTTCCGATTTATAGAAGGATGATTGCTCCTCCATTGTTAAGAGGGGCCACTCATGGGCCCATGTAGGTTGAAAAGCTCAGGGAGGCGCCTTAATGTTCAACATGGTCACTCTTGGACCTGAATGAGTAAAGAAATAATAAATATAGCAGGCTAAGCAGCTTATAGAAGACTTACATAACAAAACAGTAGGGAGTCTAAGAAAATCAGTCACTGTTTCTTCCTGTGTCAAACCTAAACTGGAGCTACAGATCTATAGGGGCCGTTCAAAGCTGACATTGAGTGAGCATTAGAGTTGTCATTAGGAAGGAGTTAATATGCTATGCTACCTAACAGGCAGGCTCCCACTATATTATATCCATGATACCAGCGGCAGGTTGCATATACATTAATGCCACACAATAAGAATAGGGTTAAGGCTATAAGAGGTGCTCAACCCCAGTTAGGATGTAGAGACTACTGCAGGAATAAAGAAACTGTGGTAGCTAGCTATTGTCTCCAGGACCTATGCTCATATTTGAATCAGTTCTGTGATAACAGTAGCGCTTCATACATGCAATAAACTGAACATGATGTAATAGGAAAGCCTTGTGTATACTATACTGTCCACACTACAGATGTACATTAAGAGGATATATTGGTAGCGGCTGTTTAAAGCTGGTAAAATGTAAGCGCCAAGTATGGCTGAAACATGGGGGTGAAAAATAGAAATAATACTTAAACAAGGTTGGGATCCAAGGAGCTATAGCGATAAGAGGGCTAGGCTAGCTGGTTACATTACTTAATATGTAGGATCGTATTGTGCTAAGTTAAGAATAATACCCATAAGCAATATATGTAGGGAAGTAAACCTAAAAGCGCCAACAGGCTATATTAGTATTTAACTGGAGTAAGGGCGCTACTGATTGGGGTTACAAAAGATCTCCCAGTCCACCACACTGCCTCGGCCGCAGGCAGCCCAGAAGGATGCCAGGCCATCCAGATCCCCTTACTATGATGCTAGAGTTTGTGAGCCCATAGTTGACAACCTCTTAAAACTCAAAATATAAACAACTAAGGGTAAAGATAGCTAGTGAGGTATATGAAGTCCCCTTTAACACTGACACGGTTATTGCAACAATTCAGGGACATATAATATATAGATTCTTCACAAAATAATTATAGGTATTACTGTATACCCAAACCTTGTTAAAAAATGAATTGAATTGTATATATCCATAATTAACCGCCAATAGACATGTACAAAAGCAAGAAACAAAATAAACATAAACCACACTTTAACTTATTATGAAATATTGAACTGATATGGAGGAACTTTTAAAGGAACATGTTGGGCAAGATGGAGCTATATTGCGGTATAGAAACATTTAGTATAAGAGGTCAGAGCTCCCAACCCAAAGGAAGCCTAAGACAGTCACTAGCGTCCATCTTGTCTCGGGCTGGATGGCTGAACCTCCATGTCCTTTATAAATTGTTAGCCGATACCCAACCTCGTGCGGTTAGGGACAATGACCAGCTGGGTAAGCAAGTTTGGTGCGACACTGGAGCAGAGATACTGTGCAGGATTATTGATATATTTGGGCTCTCTAGGGGTAAGGAAAGTCTCTAGCTGAGAAATATGGATAGATGTCCCTAGCGCCAGCAGGTCAAACCTGTTATACACAAAAATCAAGGCTTCTGAATCTCCTTGGCTTCCACAGTCCCGGTATATATCTGGTTCCTTTTTGGTGATGAGCCATGTCTCCCTTGCGTTGGACGGACCAGCCATCTCAGTCTTAGTGTCGGTAGGGCCTTGTGTAGGGCATTGTGCTGTAGTGATCTCACCAGGCTTGATACAGTAGGCAGGGGGACCTCCAATCTTTACAGGCGGCTCCTGGTAAGGGGAGAACTCATCTAATCCAAGGCTTTGCTCAGAGGGTTCCAGGGAGGGTGCGGCGCACTGAGCCATAGCAGCTGAGATTAGTGAGCAAAGGTCTTCCTGCAGCTGCTCGTAGCTCTGCGAGATCGCGGTGCGTATAGTGGGCTCCCAGGCATCTACGGCTGCGAGGGCCTCCATACCCAGTTCAGAAATGTCCTCCAATATTCACCGCACGTGATAGTTGTGACACAAGTCTCTGGCAAAGTAGCCCCCAAAGTTAGCTCCCACTCCGGTTAACTTGGTCCGACTGCTTAGACCTGCCAACCTCAAAGAACGGGGGGGGGGGGGGGGCGTTATAGTTAATTTGCTTAAATTGATATGCACAAGAGTGGAAGTTTTTAATCCTGTTACAGGATCTCGTAACCCAGGAGTTCGGGGGGGGGGGGGGTTATTATACGGCAGCCCCAGACCTACGCTCCATATCCTCCACAGGGTCCCCTTCTGTTACTTGGCTCCGTGTGTGGATGCAGTATTTTGCAAAGATGGCTTCCAGGGCTATGAAGGAATCTGTTACGCAGCTGACCCAAAGAGCATAGGCACAAACACTGTCAAAACCTTCACTTTGAAGGTATATCCATTCTCAAAGATATATATCTTCTCCAAAGCAATAAATACTATATCTTTACTATAATTAGCTTATGAAAATAGGTTCAGAAACAGAGAGCTTCATGAAGACATGTCTTGCCGCTTTGAGTGCAGGCTCCGCCCCCCCCAGATAGAGCATGACATTTTAAGCATCTTTCTAATTTACTCCTATTATCAAATTTTCTTTATTTTCTTGGTATCTTTATTTGAAATGCAAGAATGTAAGTTTACATACCGGCCCATTTTTGGTGAACAACCTGGGTTGTCCTTGCTGATTGGTGGATAAATTCACCCACCAATAAAAAAGTGCTGTCCAGAGTTCTGAACCTAAAAAAAGCTTAGGTGCCTTCTTTTTCAAATAAAAATGGCAAGAGAACGAAGAAAAATTAATAGGAGTAAATTAGAAAGTTGCTTAAAATTGCATGCTCTATCTGAATCACAAAAGAAAAAAGACTCCAAGGAGGAGAAATTGATTTAATGACAGGCTTGATACGGACCAAAGCTTGGCAATCTTTCTGTGAAATAAAACAGAGCAGAGATTTGTCCTTTCAAGGAACTTGTAGACAAACCCTTATCCAAACCATCCTGAAAAAACTGTAAAATTCTAGGAATTCTAAAAGAATGCCAGGAGAATGTATGAGAAGAACACCATGAAATATAAGTCTTCCAAACTCGATAATAAATCTTACTAGAAACAGAGTTACGAGCCTGTTACATAGTATTAATCACTGAGTCAAAGAAACCTCTGTGACTAAGCACTAGGCGTTAAATGTCCATACTTTCAAATTTAATGATTTGAGATCCTGATGGAAAAACAGACCTTGAGACAGAAGGTCTGGCCTTAATGGAAGTGGCCAAGGTTGGCAACTGGACATCCGAACAAGATCCGCATACTAAAACCTGTGAAGCCATGCTGGAGCTACCAGCAGCACAAACAATTGTTCCATGATGATCTTGGAAATTCACATATTACCGATTAGAAGGATGTACTATGGTTGCGATACACCTCACGCCCCTTATCATCATAACCCTATCAGCCAGCGCCACGTATCTGGATCAGGATCGCTACTGTGCGATCCTGACTTGACAGAAACATTGAGGCCGGGCATGCGCACTCAGCGCAGAGGAGGAATGTAGACATCGCCAACGCCTACTCTTGAGCGTATGCAGCGATTGGGCCACATCTGACTGTGGCTTGTCATGCGCATTGAGCGCCTGTAGACGCCGACTTAGTCGGCGGCGAATTTAAATTACACACAACCAGAAACTATGAGATAACAGCTGATTGAGACATCTATTTATTTATTCTTTTTTTTTTAAAAAAAACTTAACGTTCACTAGTATTGGAATTGCTGTGCTCTGTCTGTTCCCAATCACACATGTCATCTGAAATTAATTTGCCTTTATACAACATGTCACCAACAACAAGGTATGACCTTTATAAGTTTAGTAAAATGATAGCTTAAAATCAAATGTAATACCAACTAGAAAAATATATATATACAAAAATTACTATTAATCATCGCCTCCCATACTGTGTATGGTTGACATTATGCTGTATGCTTTAATGTGTGCTTCATTATTATTATTTCTTTCATTTAATTAGCAAGAGTCCATGAGCTAGTGACGTATGGGATATACATTCCTACCAGGAGGGGCAAAGTTTCCCAAACCTTAAAATGCCTATAAATACACCCCTCACCACACCCACAATTCAGTTTTACAAAACTTTGCCTCCTATGGAGGTGGTGAAGTAAGTTTGTGCTAGATTCTACGTTGATATGCGCTCCGCAGCAAGTTGGAGCCCGGTTTTCCTCTCAGCGTGCACTGAATGTCAGAGGGATGTGAGGAGAGTATTGCCTATTTGAATGCAGTGATCTCCTTCTACGGGGTCTATTTCATAGGTTCTCTGTTATCGGTCGTAGAGATTCATCTCTTACCTCCCTTTTCAGATCGACGATATACTCTTATTTATATACCATTACCTCTGCTGATTCTCGTTTCAGTACTGGTTTGGCTTTCTACAAACATGTAGATGAGTGTCCTGGGGTAAGTAAATCTTATTTTCTGTGACACTCTAAGCTATGGTTGGGCACTTTGTTTATAAAGTTCTAAATATATGTATTCAAACATTTATTTGCCTTGACTCAGAATGTTCAACATTCCTTATTTTCAGACAGTCAGTTTCATATTTGGGATAATGCATTTGAATCAATCATTTTTTTCTTACCTTAAAAAATTTGACTTTTTTCCCTGTGGGCTGTTAGGCTCGCAGGGGCTGAAAATGCTTCATTTTATTGCGTCATTCTTGGCGCGGACTTTTTTGGCGCAAAAAATCTTTTCTGTTTCCGGCGTCATACGTGTCGCCGGAAGTTGCGTCATTTTTGACGTCCTTTTGCGCCAAAAGTGTCGGCGTTCCGGATGTGGCGTCATTTTTGGCGCCAAAAGCATTTAGGCGCCAAATAATGTGGGCGTCTTGTTTGGCACTAAAAAAAAAAAAAAATGGGCGTCGCTTTTGTATCCACATTATTTAAGTCTCATTATTTATTGCTTCTGGTTGCTAGAAGCTTGTTCACTGGCATTTTTTTTCCCATTCCTGAAACTGTCATTTAAGGAATTTGATCAATTTTGCTTTATATGTTGTTTTTTCTATTACATATTGCAAGATGTTCCACGTTGCAACTGAGTCAGAAGATACTTCAGGAAAATCACTGCCCGGTGCTGGAGCTACCAAGCTAAGTGTATCTGCTATAAATTTTTGGTATCTGTTTCTCCAGCTGTTGTTTGTATTGCATGTCATGACAAACTTATTAATGCAGATAAAATTTCCTTTAGTACTGTTACATTACCTGTTGCTGTTCCGTCAACATCTAATTTTCAGAGTGTTCCTGATAAACATAAGAGATTTTATTTTTTAAATCCATTTAGAAGGCTATGTCTGTTATTTCTCCTTCTAGTTTACATAAAAGTCTTTTAAAACTTCTCTTTTTTCATATGAATTTTTAAATGAACATCATCATTCTGATACTGATAATGGTTCTTCTGGTTCAGAGGTTTCTGTCTCAGAGGTTGATGCTGATAAATCTTTGTATTTGTTCAAGATGGAATTTATTCGTTCTTTATTTAAAGAAGTATTAATTGCTTTAGAAATAGAGGATTCTGGTCCTCTTGATACTAAATCTAAACGTTTAAATAAGGTTTTTTAATCTCCTGTAGTTATTCCAGAAGTGTTTAATCTCCCTGATGCTATTTCTGAAGTAATTTCCAGGGAATGGAACAATTTGGGTAATTCTTTTACTCCTTCTAAACGTTTAAGCAATTATATCCTGTGCCATCTGACAGATTAGAGTTTTTTGGGACAAAATCCCTAAGGTTTGGGGCTGTCTCTACTCCTGCTAAATGTACTACTATTCCTACGGCAGATAGTACTTCATTTAAGGATCCTTTAGATAAGAAAATTGAATCCTTTCTAAGAAAAGCTTACTTATGTTCAGGTAATCTTCTTAGACCTGCTATATTTTTAGCGGATGTTGCTGCAGCTTCAACTTTTTGGTTAGAAGTTTTAGCGCAACAAGTAACAGATCATAATTTTATAGCATTATTATTATTCTATAACATGCTAATAATTTTATTGGTGATACCATCTTTTGATATCATTAGAGTTCATGTCAGGTATATGTCTCTAGCTATTTTAGCTAGAAAAGCTTTATGGATTAAACTTGGAATGCTGATATGTCTTCTAAGTCAACTTTTCTTTCCCTTTCTTTCCAGGGTAATAAATTATTATCTCAACTGTTTCTGGAAGGAAGGGAACTTTTTTACCAAAGGATAAAAAATCCAAGGTAAATTTAGGTTTAATAATCATTTTTTCGTTCTTTTTCTCATAACAAGGAACAAAAGCCTGATCCTTCATCCTCAGGAGCGGTATCAGTTTGGAAACTATTTCCAGTTTGGAATATATCCAAGCCTTATAGAAACCTATAGTCAGCTCCTAAGTACCCATGAAGGTGCGGCCCTTATTCCAGTTCAGCTGGTATGGGGCAGATTACGTTTTCTTCAAAGGAATTTGGATCAATTCCGTTCTCAATCTCTGGTTTCAGAACATTGTTTCAGAAAGGTACAGAATTGGCTTCAAGTTAAGGCCTCCTGCTAAGAGATTTTTTTCTTTCCCGTGTCCCAGTTAACACAGCAAAGGCTCAGCATTTCTGAAATGTGTTTCAGATCTAGAGTTGGCTGGAGTAATTATGCCAGTTCCAGTTCTGGAACAGGGGCTGGGGTTTTATTTTATCTCTTCATTGTACCAAAGAAGGTCAATTCCTTCAGACCAGTTCCGGATCTATCAATATTGAATCGTTATGTAAGGATACCAACATTCAAGATGGTTACTGTAGGACTATCCTGCCTTTTGTTTAGCAAGGGCATTATATGTCTACAATAGATTTACAGGATGTGTATCTGCATATTCCGATTCATCCAGATCACTTTTAGTGTCTGAGATTCTCTTTTTAGACAAGCATTACCAGTTTTGTGGCTCTACCGTTTGGCCTAGCCTCAGTTCCAAGAATTTTTTTCAAAGGTTCTCGGTGCCCTTCTTTCTGTAATCAGAGAACAGGGTTTGGTATTTCCTTATTTGGACGATATCTTGGTACTTGCTCAGTCTTCTCATTTTCGAAGAATCTCATACGAATCGACTTGTGTTGTTTCTTCAAGTTCATGGTTGGAGGATCAATTTACCAATCAGTTCATTGATTCCTCAGACAAGGGTAACCTTTTTAGGTTTCTAGATAGATTCAGTGTCTATGACTCTGTCCTTGTCAGACAAGAGAAGTTTAACATTGATATCAGCTTGTCAAAACCTTCAGTCACAATCATTCCCTTTGTTAGCCTTATGCATGGAAATTTTAGGTCTTAGGACTGCCGCATCAGATGCGATCTCCTTTGCTCGTTTTCACGTGCGACCTCTTCAGCTCTGTATGCTGAACCAATGGTGCAGGGATTACTCAAAGATATCTCAATTAATATCTTTAAACCGATTATACGACACTCTCTGACATGGTGGACAGATCACCATCGTTTAGTTCAGGGGGCTTCTTTGTTCTTCCGACCTGGACTATAATCTCAACAGATGCAAGTCTTACAGGTTGGGGAGCTGTGTGGGGGTATCTGACGGCACAAGGGGTTTGGGAATCTCAGGAGGTGAGATTTCCGATCAATATTTTGGAACTCCGTGCAATTTTCAGAGCTCTTCAGTCTTGGCCTTTTCTGAAGAGAGAGTTGTTCATTTGTTTTCAGACAGACAATGTCACAACTGTGGCATACATCAATCATCAAGGAGGGACTCACAGTCCTCTGGCTATGAAAGAAGTATCTTGAATTTTGGTTTGGGCGGAATCCAGCTCCTGTCTAATCTCTGTGGTTCATATCCCAGGTATGGACAATTGGAAAGCGGATTATCTCAGTCGCCAAACGTTGCACCTGGGCGAATGGTCTTCACCCAGAGGTATTTCCTCAGATTGTTCAAATGTAGGAATTCCCAGAAATAGGTCTGATGGCTTCTCATCTAAACAAGAAACTTACCTGGTATCTGTCCGGATCCCGGGATCCTCGGGCGGAGGCAGTGGATGCATTATCTCTTCCTTACAAGTGTCATCCTGCCTATATCTTTCCGCCTCTAGTTCTTCTTCCAAGGGTATTCTCCAATATTCTAAAGGAATGCTCATTTGTCCTGCTGGTAGCTCCAGCATGGCCTCACAGGTTTTGGTATGCGGATCTTGTCCGGATGGCCTCTTGCCAGCTGTGGACTCTTCCGTTAAGACCAGTCTTTCTGTCTCAAGGTTCTTTTTTCCATCAGAATCTCAAAACCTTAATTTTAAGGTATGGAGTTTGAACGCTTGATTCTTGGTCAAAGAGGTTTTCTCTAACTCTGTGATTGATACTATGTGTCAGGCTCGTAAATCTGTATCTAGAGAGATATATTATAGAGTCTGGAAGACTTATTTTTCTTCAGGATGGTTTAGATAAAGGTTTGTCCGCAAGTTCCTTGAAAGACAAATCTCTGCTCTTTCTGTTCTTTTTCACAGAAGGATTGCTAATCTTCCTGATATTCATTGTTTTGTACAACCTTTGGTTCTTATAAAACCTGTCATTAAGTCAATTTCTCCTCCTTGGAGTTTGAATTTGGTTCTGGGGGCTCTTCATGCTCCTCCGTTTGAACCTATGCATTCATTGGACATTAAATTACTTTCTTGGAAAGTTTTGTTCCTTTTGGCAATCTCTTCTGCCAGAAGAGTTTCTGAATTATCTGCTCTTTCTTGTGAGTCTCCTTTTCTGATTTTTCATCAGGATAAGGCGGTGTTGCGAACTTCTTTTGAATTTTTACCTAAAGTTGTGAATTCCAACAACATTAGTAGAGAAATTGTGGTTCCTTCATTATGTCCTAATCCTAAGAATTCTAAGGAGAAATCGTTGCATTCTTTGGATGTTGTTAGAGCTTTGAAATATTATGTCGAAGCTACTAAGTCTTTCCGAAAGACTTCTAGTTTATTTGTTATCTTTTCCGGTTCTAGAAAAGTCCAGAAAGCTTCTGCCATTTCTTTGGCATCTTGGTTGAAATCTTTAATTCATCTTGCCTATGTTGAGTCGGGTAAAACTCCGCCTCAGAGGATTACTGCTCATTCTACTAGGTCAGTTTCTACTTCCTGGGCATTTAGGAATGAAGCTTCGATTGGTCAGATTTGCAAAAGCAGCAACTTGGTCCTCTTTGCATACTTTTACTAAATTCTACCATTTCTCCTGTTAAGTGTGGTCAGTCCACGGGTCATCATTACTTCTGGGATATTAACTCCTCCCCAACAGGAAGTGCAAGAGGACCACCCAGCAGAGCCGCCACACAGCTCCTCCCCTCTACGCCACACCCAGTCATTCTCTTGCATCCAACTAATAGATAGGATGTGTGAGAGGACTGTGGTGATTTTACTTAGTTTTTATGACTTCAATCAAAAGTTTGTTATTTTAAAACGGCACCGGAGTGTGTTGTTCATTCTCAGGGAGAATTTGAAGAAGAATCTACCTGAGTTTCTATATGATTTTAAACCGGAGTAGTTAAGATCATGTTGCTGTTCTCGGCCATCTGAGGGGTGAGGTATACTTCAGATCAGGGGACAGCGGGCAGGTTCACCTGCAAAGAGGTATGTAGCAGCATATTATTTTCTGAGAATGGAATTGACTAGAAAATACTGCAAATACCTATATAAAGTAAGTTCAGCCTTAAATGCAGTAGTAGCAACTGGTATCAGGCTGTCATGTATGTATATTTTCACTTCAGTATTCTGGGGAATGGCACTTCACTAGAATGATACTGTATGAATAAACCTTAGCCTATATTGCAGTGAGAACGGCTAGCAGTAGGTTTCTGTGACAATTTATTTATTTGAGGTTAAACGTTTTGCTGGCATGTTAAATCGTTTAATTTTCTGAGGTACTGGGTGAAAAATTGTGTTGGGCACTAATTATCCACTTGGCGGGCATTTTATTTAGTTTATGACAGTTTACTGATCTCCCTCACTGTTGTGTGTGAGGGGGAGGGGCTTTATTTGGCGCTTTTACTACGCATCAGGAATTCAGTCACAAGTCTGTTTTTCTTCCCTGCATGATCCGGTTCGTCTCTACAGAGCTCAAGGGTCTTCAAAAGTTATTTTGAGGGAGGTAATCACTCACAGCAGACCTGTGAGATAGTGCTTGACTGTGATAAAAAACGTTATATTCTGTATATTTTTTCTGCTATTTAAGGGTTAGTTATCCATTGCTAATGGGGGCAATCCTTTGCAAAAATTTTTTTTTTACCGGAAAGAATTTGATTATAGTTTATCAGTTTCATTATTACTCAACTGTCATAACTTTCTGTGCTTCTTAAAGGCACAGTAAGTTTTTTCATACTATTGAAAATTAAATTGAAAAGTATTTCCAAGTTGCTGGTTTATTTGCTAGTGTGTTTAACATGTCTGACTCAGAGGAATATCTCTGTGCTATATGTGCTAAAGCCAAAGTGGAGCCCAATAGAAATTTATGTACTAATTGCATTGATGCTACTTTAAATAAAAGTCAATCTGTACAAATTGAACATCATTCACCAGGCAACGAGAGGAAAGTTATGCCGACTAACTCCCCTCACGTGTCAGTACCTGCATCTCCCGCTCGGGAGGTGCGTGATATGGTAACGCCGAGTACTTCAGGGCGGCCATTACAAATCACATTGCAGGACATGGCTAATGTTATGACTGAAGTTTTGTCTAAATTCCCAGAACTTAGAGGGAAGCGTGACCACTCTGGGATGAGAACAGAGTGCGCTGATAATACTAGGGCCATGTCAGATACTGGGTCACAGTATGCGGAACATGAGGACGGAGAGCTTCAATCTGCAGGTGACGGTTCTGATCCCAATAGAGTGGACTCAGACATTTCTAATTTTAAGTTTAAGCTTGAAAACCTCCGCGTTCTGCTAGGGGAGGTATTAGCAGCTCTGAATGATTGTAACACCGTTGCAATCCCAGAGAAATTATGTAGGCTGGATAGATACTATGCGGTACCGGCGAGTACTGACGTATTTCCTATACCTAAGAGGCTTACAGAGATAATTACTAAGGAGTGGGATAGGCCCGGTGTACCCTTTTCCCCCCCTCCTGTATTTAGAAAGATGTTCCCAATAGACGCCACCACACGGGACTTATTGCAGACGATCCCTAAGGTGGAGGGAGCGGTTTCTACTCTGGCTAAGCGTACCACTATCCCGGTGGAGGATAGCTGTGCCTTTTCAGATCCAATGGATAAAAAATTAGAGGGTTACCTTAAGAAAATGTTTGTTCAACAAGGTTTTATATTGCAACCCCTTGCATGTATTGCGTCTGTCACGGCCGCGGCCGCTTTTTGGTCCGAGTCCCTGGAAGAGACTCTTGACTCAATTACTATCGAAGAAATTTCAAACAGCCTTAAAACACTTAAGCTAGCTAATTCATGGATAGATGCCGTAGTACATTTAACTAAACTTACGGCTAAGAATTCCGGTTTCGCCATTCAGGCACGCAGAGCACTGTGGCTAAAATCGTGGTCAGCTGACGTTACTTCTAAATCTAAGTTACTTAACATACCTTTCAAAGGGCAGACCTTATTCGGGCCCGGTTTGAAAGAAATTATCGCTGACATTACAGGAGGTAAAGGCCATGCCCTGCCTCAAGACAGAGCCAAGCCTAGGGCTAGACAGTCTAATTTTCGTTCCTTTCGTAATTTCAAGGCAGGAGCAGCATCAACTTCCTCTGCACCAAAACAGGAAGGAGCTGTTGCTCGTTACAGACATGGCTGGAGACCTAACCAGTCCTGGAACAAGGGCAAGCAGGCCAGAAAACCTGCTGCTGCCCCTAAGACAGCATGAATTGAGGGCCCCCGATCCGGGAACGGATCTAGTGGGGGGCAGACTTTCTCTCTTCGCCCAGGCTTGGGCAAGAGATGTCCAGGATCCCTGGGCGCTAGAGATCATATCTCAGGGATATCTTCTGGACTTCAAATCCTCTCCCCCAAAGGGGAGATTCCATCTGTCAAGGTTGTCAACAAACCAAATAAAGGAGGCGTTTCTACGCTGCGTACAAGATCTGTTACTAATGGGAGTGATCCATCCGGTTCCGCGGTCGGAACACGGACAGGGATTTTACTCAAATCTGTTTGTGGTTCCCAAGAAAGAAGGAACCTTCAGACCAATCTTGGATTTAAAGATCCTAAACAAATTCCTAAGAGTTCCATCGTTCAAAATGGAAACTATTCGGACAATTCTACCCATGATCCAAAAGGGTCAGTACATGACCACAGTGGATTTAAAGGATGCTTACCTTCACATACCGATTCACAGAGATCATCACCGGTACCTAAGGTTTGCCTTCCTAGACAGGCATTACCAGTTTGTAGCTCTTCCATTCGGGTTGGCTACGGCTCCAAGAATCTTCACAAAGGTTCTGGGGGCTCTTCTGGCGGTGCTAAGACCGCGAGGAATTTCGGTAGCTCCTTACCTAGACGACATTCTGATACAAGCTTCAAGCTTTCAAACTGCCAAGTCTCATACAGAGTTAGTACTGGCATTTCTAAGGTCGCATGGGTGGAAGGTAAACGAAAAGAAGAGTTCTCTTTTTCCACTCACAAGAGTTCCCTTCTTGGGGACTCTTATAGACTCTGTAGAAATGAAGATCTACCTGACAGAAGACAGGTTAACAAAGCTTCAAAACGCTTGCCGTGTCCTTCATTCCATTCAACACCCGTCAGTGGCTCAATGCATGGAGGTGATCGGCTTAATGGTAGCGGCAATGGACATAGTACCTTTTGCACGCCTACACCTCAGACCGCTGCAATTGTGCATGCTAAGTCAGTGGAATGGGGATTACTCAGATTTGTCCCCTACTCTGAATCTGGATCAAGAGACCAGAAATTCTCTTCTATGGTGGCTTTCTCGACCACATCTGTCCAGGGGGATGCCATTCAGCAGGCCAGATTGGACGATTGTAACAACAGACGCCAGCCTGCTAGGTTGGGGCGCTGTCTGGAATTCCCTGAAGGCTCAGGGATCTTGGACTCAGGAGGAGAGTCTCCTGCCAATAAACATTCTGGAATTGAGAGCAGTTCTCAATGCCCTTCTGGCTTGGCCCCAGTTAACAACGCGGGGGTTCATCAGGTTTCAGTCGGACAACATCACGACTGTAGCTTACATCAACCATCAAGGAGGGACAAGAAGCTCCCTAGCGATGATGGAAGTATCAAAGATAATTCGCTGGGCAGAGTCTCACTCTTGCCACCTATCAGCAATCCACATTCCGGGAGTGGAGAACTGGGAGGCGGATTTCCTAAGTCAGACTTTTCATCCGGGGGAGTGGGAACTTCATCCGGAAGTCTTTGCCCAAATACTTCGACGTTGGGGCAAACCAGAAATAGATCTCATGGCGTCTCGACAGAACGCCAAGCTTCCTTGTTACGGGTCCAGATCCAGGGATCCGGGAGCGGCCCTAGTGGATGCTTTGACAGCACCTTGGACCTTCGGGAAGGCTTATGTGTTCCCACCCTTCCCGATGCTTCCTCGATTGATTGCCAGGATCAAACAGGAGAAAGCATCAGTGATTCTAATAGCGCCTGCGTGGCCACGCAGGACCTGGTATGCAGATCTAGCGGACATGTCATCCTGTCCACCTTGGTCTCTGCCTCTGAGACAGGACCTTCTGGTTCAGGGTCCCTTCAAACATCAATATCTAATTTCTCTGAAGCTGACTGCCTGGAAATTGAACGCTTGATTTTATCAAAACGTGGATTTTCTGAGTCAGTAATTGATACCCTAATACAGGCTAGGAAGCCTGTTACCAGAAAGATTTACCATAAGATATGGCGTAAATACCTATATTGGTGTGAATCCAAAGGTTACTCTTGGAGTAAGGTTAGAATTCCTAGGATATTGTCTTTTCTACAAGAAGGTTTAGAAAAGGGTTTATCCGCTAGTTCCTTAAAGGGACAGATCTCAGCTCTGTCCATTCTGTTACACAAACGTCTGTCAGAAGTTCCAGACGTTCAGGCTTTTTGTCAGGCTTTGGCCAGGATTAAGCCTGTGTTTAAAACTGTTGCTCCGCCATGGAGTTTAAACCTTGTTCTTAACGTTTTACAGGGCGTTCCGTTTGAACCCCTCCATTCCATTGATATAAAGTTGTTATCTTGGAAAGTTCTGTTCTTAATGGCTATTTCCTCGGCTCGTAGAGTCTCTGAGTTATCAGCCTTACATTGTGATTCTCCTTATCTGATTTTTCACTCGGATAAGGTAGTTCTGCGTACTAAACCTGGGTTCTTACCTAAGGTAGTCACTAACAGGAATATCAATCAAGAGATTGTTGTTCCATCCTTGTGTCCAAATCCTTCTTCAAAGAAGGAACGTCTTCTGCACAATCTGGATGTAGTTCGTGCCCTAAAATTCTATTTACAGGCAACTGAAGACTTTCGACAAACGTCTTCCCTGTTTGTCGTTTATTCTGGTCAGAGGAGAGGTCAAAAAGCTTCTGCTACCTCTCTCTCTTTTTGGCTTCGTAGCATAATACGTTTAGCTTATGAGACTGCTGGACAGCAGCCTCCTGAAAGAATTACAGCTCATTCCACTAGAGCTGTGGCTTCCACTTGGGCCTTTAAGAATGAGGCCTCTGTTGAACAGATTTGCAAGGCTGCAACTTGGTCTTCGCTTCATACTTTTTCCAAATTTTACAAATTTGACACTTTTGCTTCTTCGGAGGCTATTTTTGGGAGAAAGGTTCTTCAGGCAGTGGTTCCTTCTGTATAAAGATCCTGCCTGTCCCTCCCGTCATCCGTGTACTTTTGCTTTGGTATTGGTATCCCAGAAGTAATGATGACCCGTGGACTGACCACACTTAACAGGAGAAAACATAATTTATGCTTACCTGATAAATTCCTTTCTCCTGTAGTGTGGTCAGTCCACGGCCCGCCCTGTTTTTTATGGCAGGTCTAAATTTTTAAATTATACTCCAGTCACCACTGCACCCTTTAGCTTCTCCTTTCTCGTTGGTTCTTGGTCGAATGACTGGGTGTGGCATAGAGGGGAGGAGCTGTGTGGCGGCTCTGCTGGGTGGTCCTCTTGCACTTCCTGTTGGGGAGGAGTTAATATCCCAGAAGTAATGATGACCCGTGGACTGACCACACTACAGGAGAAAGGAATTTATCAGGTAAGCATAAATTATGTTTTTGATGTATTTTCTTCTTCTGAAGCAGTTTTTGGTAGAAAAGTACTTCAGGCAGCGGTTTCAGTTTGAATCTTCTGCTTATGTTTTTCATTGAACTTTATTTTGGGTGTGGATTATTTTCAGCAGGAATTGGCTGTCTTTATTTTATCCCTCCCTCTCTAGTGACTCTTGTGTGGAAAGATCCACATCTTGGGTAATCATTATCCCATACGTCACTAGCTCATGGACTCTTGCTAATTACATGAAAGAAAACATAATTTATGTAAGAACTTACCTGATAAATTCATTTCTTTCATATTAGCAAGAGTCCATGAGGCCCGCCCTTTTTTTGTGGTGGTTATGATTTTTGTATAAAGCACAATTATTCCAATTCCTTATTTTTTATGCTTTCGCACTTTCTTATCACCCCACTTCTTGGCTATTCGTTAAACTGAATTGTGGGTGTGGTGAGGGGTGTATTTATAGGCATTTTAAGGTTTGGGAAACTTTGCCCCTCCTGGTAGGAATGTATATCCCATACGTCACTAGCTCATGGACTCTTGCTAATATGAAAGAAATGAATTTATCAGGTAAGTTCTTACATAAATTATGTTTTTCTAAAAAATAAGATATAATAATTTTTAAAGTTTTTTAAGTATATTTGACTAAACAAGATGTAGCATGAATAATATTAACTAGGAATGTATGAAATCTTTATTATGCATTGCATATTATATTGTACACTGTTTATGTTTTAATGTGTGTTCCATATGGTAGCAACTGATTGGTTGGGATCATATTACTGATTAAGTGGACCCATCCCACTACCACCTGTTTAATATCAATTAATTTAGGTTTAGGGTATATCTAGCAAGTGTAAACATTTTATGAAGCCTGATGAAACAGCATTGGCTGAGAAACGCGTTGCCTGTTATTTTTACAATTTTATTAAAGTCACTTTTTAATATTTTGAACACTTGCTGCATCTTTCTTTGGGATATATATCTTTTATCCTTCTCCTGAGGAATATTTCCTTTTCTGGATCAATCTGGGATCCTTTTGCACCTCTGGATCCATTTGGATGTCTGGCCACAAGTCTGTTGGGTGACTGAATTGACCCCTTCATGCCTCTATAGCACCACAAGAGGTGCTTTACACTTTGTGAGTATTATTCTTCTCTTTGCTTGTATTGACACCTTTGCACCAGCAATACTAGGCCATATTGGCACCTGTGTTTCCCTTTTGCCTATACAGACATCAGCTCCTGTGCAGGAAGTTGGTCTTCTGGGTGACCAAATAGATCCCAGACCGTATATCTAGCACTAACTGAGGTGCTCTACTAAACGTGAGTTTACTCATTACTTTAAGACCTATTTTTTCCGGATCAAACAATATTGGGCCATGTGGCGCTTCTGTCTTTTCTCTTCATCTTGGAAATCGCTCTTGGAAGAAGAACCAGAGGCGGGAAGATATAAGCAGGTTGGTAACACCAAGGAACTGCTGACGCATCCATCGCTTCCGCCTGAGGATCCCTGGACAGGTACCTGGGTAGTTTCTTGTTTAGATGGGAAGCCATCAGATCTATTTCTGGAAGACCCCACATCTGAACAATCTGAGAAAACGCATCTGGATGGAGCGACCACTCCCCCGGATGTAAAGTCTGACAGCTGAGATATGGGATATGAACCGCAGAAATTAGACAAGAGCTGGATTCCGCCCAAGCAAGTATCCAAGATACTTCTTTCATAGCTTGGGAACTGTGAGTCCCACCCTGATGATTGACATATGCCACAGTTGTGATATTGTCTGTCTGAAAACAAATGAACAGTTCTCTCTTCAACAGAGGCCAAACCTGAAGAGCCCTGAAAATAGCACAGAGTTCTAAAATATTGATTGGTAACCTCGCCACTTGAGATTTCCAAACCCCTTGTGCTGTCAGAGATCCCCAGACAGCTCCCCAACCTGAAACACTTGCATCTGTTTTGATCACAGTTCAGGTTGGACGAACAAAAGAGGCCCCTTGAACTATACGATGGTGATCTAACCACCAAGTCAGAGAGAGTCGAACACTGGGATTTAAGGATATTAATTGTGATATCTTTGTATAATCCCTGCACCATTGGTTCAGCATACAAAGCTGGAGAGGTCTCATATGAAAACGAGCAAAGGGGATTGCGTCCGATGCTGCAGTCATGAGACCTAAAACTTCCATGCACATAGCTACTGAAGGGAATGACTGAGACTGAAAGTTCTGACAAGCTGAAACCAATTTTAATGATCTCTTGTCTGTTAGATTCAGTGTTCATAACTGTCTCTATCTGCAAACCTAAATAGGTGACCCTTGTCTGAGGAATCAAAGAACTTTTTGTTAAATTGTTCCTCCAACCATGTCTTTGAAGAAACAACACTAGTTGATTTGTGTGAGATTCTGCAGAATGTAAAGACTGAGCTTAGTACCAAGATATCGTCCAAATAAGTAAACGCCGCAATACCCCGTTCTCTGATTAGAGAGTAGGGCACCGAGAACCTTTGAAAAGCTTCTTGGAGCTGTCGCTAGGCCAAATGGAAGAGCGACAAATTGGTAATTCTTGTCTAGAAAAGAGAATCTCAGAAACTGAAAGTGGTCTGGATGAATCAGAATATGAAGATATGCATCCTGTAAGTCTATTGTGGACATATAATGCCCTTGCTGAACAAAAGGCAGAATAGTCCTTATAGTCACCATTTTGAAAGTTGGCACTCTTACATAACGATTCAAAATTTTCAGATCCAGAACCAGCCTGAATGAATTTTCTTTCTTTGGGACAATGAATAGGTTTGAATAAAACCCCAGAACCTGTTCCTGAAACGGAACTGGTATGATTACCTCTAAAAGCTCCAGGTCTGAAACACACTTCAGAAAAGCCTGAGCCTTTACTGGATTTGCTGGGATGTGTGAGAGAAAAAATCTTCTCACAGGAGGTCTTACTCTGAATCCTATTCGGTACCCTTGAGAGACAATACTCTGAATCCATTGATTTTGGACAGAATCTGCCCAAATGTTTTGGAAGAATCTTAATCTGCCCCCTACCAGCTGAGCTGGAATGAGGGCCGCACCTTCATGCAGACTTGGGGGCTGGCTTTGGTTTCTTAAATGGTTTGGATTTACTCCAACTTGAAGAAGGTTTCCAATTGTAACCAGATTCCTTGGGGGAAGGATTAGGTTTCTGTTCCTTACTTTGTCGAAAGGAACAAAAACGGTTAGAAGCTTTAGATTTACCCTTAGGTCTTTTATCCTGAGGCAAAAAAACTCCCCCCCCCCTCTTCTAGCTAAAGACATAGATTTAACATCAATTTTGATATCAAAAATGGCATCACAGATAAAATGATTAGCATGTTGAAGCAAGCGAGCAATGCTAGACAAATCAGAATCCATTTCCTGTTACGCTAAGCTTTCCAACCAAAAAGTTGATGCAGCTGCAACATCAGCCATAGAAATGGCAGACCTAAGAAGATGGCCAGAATATAAATAAGCTTTCCTTAGATAGGATTCAAGTTTCCTATCTAAAGGATCTTTAAAAGAAGTATTATCTTCCATAGGAATAGTAGTACGTTTAGCAAGAGTAGAAATAGCCCCATCAACTTTGGGGATCTTTTCCCAAAACTCCAATCTAACTTCTGGCAAAGGATACGATTATATATATATATTTTTATTTTTATTTTTTTTTAAATCTTGAAGAAGGAATAAAAGTACCAAGCCTATTCCATTCATTAGAAATCATATCAGAAATAGCACCAGGAACTGGAAAAACCTCTGGAGTAACCACAGGAGGTTTATAAACAGAATTTAAACGTTTACTAGTTTTAATATCAAGAGGACTAGTTTCCTCATTATCCAATGTAATCAACACCTCTTTTAACAAGGAACAAATATATTCCATTTTAAATAAACTTTTAAAATTTTAAATTCCATCAACCTTATGAGAAGTTTTAAAAGACCTTTTACGTTTATTAGAAGGCGGGATGGCAGACAAAGCCTTCTGAATCACATCAGCAATAAAATCTTTTATATTCACAGGTATATCATGTACATTAGATGTTGAAGGAACAACATGCATTGTACTAGTACTGATGGACACATTCTCTGCATGTAAAATCTTATCATGACAACTATTACATACCACAGCTGGAGATATAATCTCCACAAATTTACAACATATGCACTTAGCTTTGGTAGAACATCAGGCAGTAGGGTTCCAACAGTGGTTTCTGAGACAGGATTAGATTGAGACATCTTGCAAATGTAAGATAAAAAACAACATATAAAGCAAAATTATCAATTTCCTTATATGGCAGTTTCAGGAATGGGAAAAAAATGCAAACAGCATAGCCCTATGATATAGAAAAGGCAAGAGGCATATAGGAATGGGG
Source organism: Bombina bombina (assembly GCF_027579735.1). NCBI lineage: Eukaryota > Metazoa > Chordata > Amphibia > Anura > Bombinatoridae > Bombina > Bombina bombina. Next base: position 693,350,416 of record NC_069503.1, on the reverse strand, counting down.
TTTTAAATAATGAAATTATTTGGCGCCAAGTATGACGCACAACGGAAACTGAAATTTTTTTTGTTGACACTATCAACATCCGGAAATGACACTCAAGTCATTGAAGACTCAACCTTGTGCAAGGAACTCGGTGTCAACTAAGACGCCGGAAATTACGATTTTTGTGTCGTCGGACTTACCTTCACCCCAAAAAAATTCTCGCGCCAAGAATGATGCAATAAATTTTGGCATTTTGCACCCTTGCAAGCCTAATTTTGCCTGTGAAATTTAATGAAAAAAGTCAATTGAAAGAAGACTAAACCCCAGGTAAGAAAAATATTTTCCTAAATATGTTTTTCTCCCAAATATGAAACTGATTGTCTGCAAAAGGAAATATACATAAACCTGACTCATGGCAAATATAAGTACAATACATATATTTAGAACTATATTAATGCATAAAGTGCCAAACCATAGCGGAGTGTCTTAAGTAATGAAAACCTACTTATCGAAAGACACCCATCCACATATAGCAGATAGCCAAACCAGTACTGAAACGGTTATCAGTAGAGGTAATGGAATATGAGAGTATATTGTCGCTCTGAATAAGGGAGGTAGGAGATGAATCTCTACGAACGATAACAGAGAACCTATGAAATAGATCTCCAGCAAGGAAAACCATTGCATTCAATAGGTGATACTCCCTTCACAACCCTCTGACATTCACTGTACTCTGAGAGGAATCTGGCTTCAAACTGCTGAGAAGCGCTTATCAACGTAGAAATCTTGGCCCAAACTTACTTCACCTCCATAGGAGGCAAAGTTTTTAAAACTTAATTGTGGGTGTGGTGAGGTGTGTATTTATAGGCATTTTGAGGTTTGGGAAACTTTGCCCCTCCTGGTAGGATTGTATATCCCATACGTCACTAGCTCATGGACTCTTGCCAATTACATGAAAGAAATAGGATATAAGCCAGCTATCACCGTACCAGAAAAATAAATATGATGCATTATAGGAACATAAAACACATTTTTTCTTTCATGATTCAGATAGAGCACACAATTTGAAACTTTCCAATTGACTTCTATTATTTAATTTTCTTCCTTTTCTATGTATCCTTTGTTGAAAGCACGCTTAGCTACCCTATACCCTACTGTGAGCTAGCTGCCGATTGATGGCAGTACATATGTGCTTCTTGTCATTGGAATTTTGGCTTTAACTTTGATAGGTTGTGCTGAAAAACAGATTTATTGCAAAGTAGAAAATAGTTTATTTGAGAAAATCTCTTCATAACAATTGCAAAAGCCAATTTTAAAGTGACGGCAAATTCAAAAATAAACTTAAAGCGATATTAAACCCAATTTCTTTTTCTTTTATGATTCAGATTAAGCATGCAATTTTAAGTAACTTTCTAATTTACTGAAAACATTAGGGAGTCATTGGCCCAGTTCACTGTGGCGTGAAAGGGAAAAAAAAAAAACATCCTATCCATATAAGAGCCCTGGCCTATATTATTAGCCAGTGGTACTAACTTTAGAAGGACAGTTTGGTTTGCCTATTAAAAAAAAAAATTGCATCTTCAGATATAAAAGAAATAGCATCCACATTTGTCTGGCTTCAGAAACCTATGAAAGATAAATAAGGAAAAAAGAATACCTAATATGCCAAAGAGTTGCTTACATGAATATCAATCAGTTCTCCTTTTAGTAAAATAAATAAATAAATAAAATAAATCAAAGTAAACCTAAAAAACAGATTTTTTAAAAAAAAAAATAAAGACCACAAGCAATGTGCTTGTTTTCTTGCAAAATGAGCATTTATAAATTATTAGTGTAGCCACTGCCTATAGTGGCATATGGAAGCATACATGCTGAGAACTTAAAGTGAATGTAAATTTTGATGCTAAAGTGCCCAGTTTTTAAAAATTCAATTAAAAGCAGGGGCACTTTAATTCATCAGTATTTTTCACTTGTGTTGTGAAAATACTTTTTAATCTTGACAGCCGCTTCAGCTTCCTCCGCCCGTCGCAAAGCCTCTTCCTGGGTCTAAAATGAGGAATCCGGCTTCCTCCAATTCCGGCTTTGAATCAGACACTGATTCCCCCGGGGGGAAGCTGTGATTGGAGGATGACCGATCCATCATTTCTGATGCCAGAAATGGCTTTGCGACGACCGGGAGAACCTGGAGCGGCTGTCAAGTTTAAAAGTTAGTATTTTTTCACAACAAATGAAATGTAAATTTTGATAAATTAAAGTGCCCCTGTTTTTTTATTCAAATTTTTAAAAACCGGGCACATTAGCATCAAAATTTACATTCACTTTTAGTTGCGTTCTGACTGTTCTGAGCATGGGCAAGACACTTCCTGCGTTTCTATCATTCACTGAGCAATAAACCAGCCCAAGTTGCTTTTGTAAGAGTTTTGACATCAAGCTATATATACCTTCCTGTAGAGACCCTAATCCCCCATGTTTGGCTGAGAGAGGTAGCAATGGATCCTGCATAAATAAGCTACAAACAAGAAATAAAGGTTACAATTCTTTTAAGATTATAAATGCATATTGCCATGATTTCTACTTAGTTGAACTCACTGCTCCAGTGCTTTTTTATTACACCAATGAAACAGACTGTTTTATATCCCTTTTTAAGGGTAAGAAGCTCTTTATGTAATTGATAAAAAAAAACAAAAAAAAACATATATATATATATATATATATATATATATATATATATATATATATATATATATATATATATATATATATATATATATATATATCATACAAGAGATAAGAATTAACGCCTTTTGCATAAAATAAAAATTAAATGGTCTATACCATCAGGGGAATCTTGGGTAGGATCATGGATACCTGATTTATTATTCTATAATATTTACTACCCAACATAAGATGTTATAAAGTGTGTGATGGTACAGTAGGGTTCAGTACACCATTTTATGCGGTAATGTAACCAAGCTGAAAGGTAACTTGTTGTGTGGGCATATTCTGTTGTTTGGGACTTCTGAATGTACAGCGGATGACTAGGATCCACTGAAGTCATCTAAGACATTAGCTGCAAACTACCTTGAAGAGAGTGCTTGTGACAAAGACCTAGAAGATGGTGTAAAAGATTCAGAAAGGCAAGAACAGGAAATTGTCTGTAAAAGGGGATCATTCACAATCGGTTAGAAAAACGTAACTAATGGTTTTCAACAGAAAATAACCATTAAAGTGATGGTAAATGTTTGCATAGTAGAACTAAAAATTGGAATAAATAATTAGCTTTTAGTATATGGTTAACTGAAAACACTTTCTTATACATTATTAATGTATTTTCCTAATTTTCTAATTAGCTGCAGCATGAAATCAAGATAAAAGGAAAAAAAGCAGTGTAGTGAAGGGCGGATGGAGCTACGGAAGAAGATGATGTCAAGGGGAATAGTCTAGTCAAAATTAAACTTTCATGATTCAGATTTATCAAATTCTTCATTCTCTTGGTATCTTTATTTGAAAAAGCATGGCTCATTTTTGGTTCAGCACCTGGGTAGCACTTTCTGATTGGTGGCTACATTTAGACACCAATCGGCAATTGCTACCCAGGTTCTGAACCAAAAATTGGCTGGATTGTAAACTTGCATTCAAATAAAGATACCAATAGAACAAAGAAAAATTGATAATAGGAGGAAATTAGAGCATGCAATTTTAAGCAACTTTCTATCTGAATCATGAATGTTTAATTTTGACTAGACTATTCCTTTAACCTTAAACTAAAAGCTAAAGTTTCTTCCAATTTTTAGCTCTACTATGCACAATTTGTCTATCTGGATTTTTTTAGATCGTTTGATACATTTTTCTATAAGATTGTGATCGACCCTCAGATCGGGTAACCAGCTTAAAAAATGCAAAAACACAAAACAGCAGCTACTAGTTGTTTGAAAAGCACCAAGACGGACAGAAAAAGGACTGTGTATCTCCTAGAGCAGAGCTTTCCAAACTTCTCATGTTGGTGACACACTTTTTAGACGTACATCATTTCGCGACACAGTAATTCAGTTGTACTAGCAAACAGGAGGTTAACCTAACTTGTTTTAAGAGATACGGACACATACATAAATTATATAATAACGAAATGTATTTACAAGTAACAGTATGTATTTGCAAGAATGGGAAAAAAAAGTTTAATAACACCAATAGCTACTTACTATTTTAATGGGATGTATGAGGTTTACGGGATGAACAATTTCTGAATATTTAGTGGAATATTAGATAAAGACACTCGCATTACATCATCAAGCATTTTAAAGCTTCCACTTCCTATCCATATCAGGAGCAGCAATGCACTACTGGGAGCTAGCTGCAAAAAAAACCAAAACACCGACTTCGGACTTCAGCTCAGCGTTTAAGCTGCTGCCCTCAGAGCTCTGCGAGTCCGACTGACTACTGCTCGCACTGCAAACACACTGCTGTTCCACTCACTGATTACACGTGCAGTCACGAGCCGAATGAGGAGACTACACATGCAGTCAGGAGCCAATGTGCTGCCAATGGGAATAGTTTCCGCTAAGCTGCGCCAATAGGTTAAGATGATCTATGAGACACTAGGTATCAATCACATGTCAGCTACGTGATATGTGTCATGATTCAAATAGAGCATGAAACTTTCTAATGTACTCCTATTATCAGTTTTTCTTTGTTCTCTTGCTATCTTTATTTAAAAAACAGGAATATAATATATAATATAATTTATACATTTAGTCACCAATAAGCAAGTGTAACTCAGGTACTGAACCAAAAATGGGCCAGTTCCTTAGCTTTATATTCCTGCTTTTTAAATAAAGATAGAAAGAGAACGAAGAAAAACTGATAATAGGAGTAAATTAAAAAGTTGCTTAAAATGGCATGCTCTATCTGAATCGTTAAAGAAAAAATGTGGGTTTAGTATCCCTTTTTAAAGGTTCCCGTACCTTTTTGTTCAACCCTGAGGCCTGACCGCCCATTGTCTGAGTGTTTTCCTGCATTGTGATGGACATTTTTCATCATCCATCTAATCGATCAATAAAAAAATGAGTACATATTTTTATTATATCTTTTCATGTAACGACACTGACGAAATTTCACTTTGCTACACTGTAAAGTAGTGAGTGTACAGCCTGTATAAAAGTGTAAAGTTGCTGTCCCCTCAAAATAACTCAACACACAGCCATTAATGTCTAAACCGTTGGCAACAAAAGTGAGTACAACCCTAAGTGGAAATGTCCAAATTGGGCCCAATTAGCCATTTTCCCTCCCCGATGTCATGTGGCTCGTTAGTGTTACAAGGTTTCAGGTGTGAATGGGGAGCAGGTGTGTTAAATTTGGTGTGGATCGCTCTCACACTCTCTCGTACTGGTCACTGGAAGTTTAACATGGCATCTCATGGCAAAGAACTCTCTGAGGATCTGAAAAAAAGAATTGTTGCTCTACATAAAGATGACCTAGGCTATAAGAAGATTGCCAGTACCCTGAAACTGAGCTTCAGCATATTGGACAAGACCATACAGCGGTTTCACAGGACAGGTTCCACTCAGAACAGGCCTTGCCATGGTCGACCAAAGAAGTTGAGTGTATGTGCTCAGCGTCCTATCCAGAGGTTGTCTTTAAGATATAGACATATGAGTGCTGCCAGCATTGCTTCAGAGGTTGAATGGGTGTGGGGATTAGCCTGTCAGTGCTCAGACCATACGCCGCACACTGCATCAAATTGGTCTGCATAGCTGTCGTCGCAGAAGGAAGACCCTTTTTAAAGATGATGCACAAGAAAGCCTGCAAATAATTTGCTGAAGACAAGCAGACTTGGATTACTGGAACCATGTCCTGTGGTCCGATGAGACCAAGATAAACTTATTTGGTTCAAATGTTGTCAAGTTTGTGTGGCGGCAACCAGGTGAGGAGTAGAAAGACAAGTATCTCTTGCCTACAGTCAAGCATGGTGGTGGGAGTGTCATGGTCTGGGCCTGCATGAGTGCTGCCGGCACTGGGGAGCTACAGTTCATTGATTGAACCATGAATGCCAACATGTACTGTGACATACTGAAGCAGAGTATGATCCCTTCCCTTTGGAGACTGGGCCGCAGGGCAGTATTACAACATAACAACCCCAAACACACCTCCAAGACGACCACTGCCTTGTTAAGGAAGCTGAGGTTAAAGGTGATGGACTAGCCAAGCATGTGTCTTTACCTAAACCCTATTGAGCATCTGTGGGTCATCCGCAAACGGAAGGTGGGGGAGCGCAAGGTCTCTAACATCCACCAGCTCTGTAATGTCGTCGTGGAAGAGGACTCCAGTGGCAACCTGTGAAGCTCTGGTGAACTCCATGCCCAAGAAGGTTAAGGCAGTGCTGGAAAATAATGGTGGCCACACAAAATATTGACACTTTGAGACAAATTTGGACATTTCCACTTAGGGGTGTACTCGCTTTTGTTGCCAACGGTTTAGACATTAATGGCTGTGTGTTGAGTTATTTTGAGGGGACAGCAAATTTACACTGTTATACAGGCTGTACACTCACTACTTTACATTGTAGCAAAGTGTCATTTCTTCAGTGTTGTCACATGAAAAGATATAATAAAATATTTACAAAAATGTGAGGGGTGTACTCACTTTTGTGAGATACTATGTATGTATATGTGTGCGTGTGTATATGTATGTGTGTATGTATGTGTATATATATATATATATATATATATATATATATATATATATATATATATATATATATATATATATATATATATATATATATATATATATATATATATATATATATATATATATATACACACACACACGTATGTATATATATATATATGTGTGTGTGTGTTTATATATATATATATAATTTGTGTGTGTGTATAAGGGCTATATACAGTTACGTATCAAAATATAATTACTATTATAAATAAAATCTAAACAGATGACACTGTTCACATCCATCTGTTGACTTGATTTACTTTCTCATTCTGTAAAAATGTAACCAAGCCTATTTAGTGTCTCTCTGGACAGTTTGGGACTTGCTTAGATTTAAGCCCACACTGAACCTATTATGGGCAACTGTGGACCATGAAATTTGTAGAACTATCTGGATAACTGTACAATGGACTAATGGTGTCCAGGCAAGGGTATTTAGAACCGATGACAAAGTACTCTACTCAATGAGGTCTGTCTCCATCCAAATTTCATTGGAACAATGATAGCAAGCCAGACCTCTCAAATACTCTTTTGACTGAATGGGCACACATTCCCACAGACACACTAGAAAATCTTGTGGAAAGCCTTCCCAGAAGAATGGCGGCTGTTAAATCCACAAAGGGAGACCAACTCCTCATTAACACCCATGGTTTTGGAATGAGATGTCAAACAAGCTCATATAGGTGTTATGGGCAGGTGTCCACATACTTTAATATATGTTTAGGGAGTATTCGAAATAGGTGTGACATCCTTGTTTCCATCTTATGTTTGATTAAAAGCTAGCATGCATGACTGTAGGTTAAGGACTCAAGTGTAGTAGACTTGTTGTGATACCTAGCCCTATCACCACCAGACCAAATACTGTAACTCCTCGTTTTATGCTTTTAGTTTGTGTACATCTTAGTGTGTGTGTGTGTGTGTGTGTGTGTATATATATATATATATATATATATATATATATATATATATATATATATATATATATATATATATATATATATATATACATACACAGCATTTTCTTAGGCGTGAGGCCTTGTTTGGATTACAGATCCCTTAATACTATTCGTAATTAGTAGTTTATTCTCTGCCTTTAATTCCTGAAATGCTAGGTAGAACTAGAAGTGCTCAAGTTTTTACCAGGATTGATTTGAGAGGAGCTTATATCCTGGTGCGAATCAGGAGGACTTCTTTTTGTACCCATTATGGACATTTTGAATATCTAGTTTTTCCTTTTGGATTTTACAATGCTCATGCTATCTTCCAACACTTTCAACAACATTGTTAAATGTTTGCTTCATACTTTCATGGGGAATTACTTGGTTGATGTTGTTTCTTAATCATTAGGAATTTGTTTCCTATGTTCGCTCTGTGGTTTTAAGATTAAGGTAAATGGTCTTTTTGCCAAGTGTAATCTCTCTGTTTCTGCAGGTGAGGTTTTGGGATACACCCTTTCCCCAAATCATATTTAGATGGATCCTAAGAAGTTCTTTCCTATACTTGAGTGGCCAGTTCCTGCTAACAAAAAGGCTGTGTTTAAGTTTGACTTCACAAACTTTTACAGATGTTTTATTTTACTGAGGTCTGTGCTCCTATTACCCGTTTTACTCAAAACCAGGACCGTTTTCTTTGGACATTCTGAAGCACAGACTTAAGACTAGACCAGCTAGATGTCCAGAGGCAATTCTTTTTGAATGTGGTTGCTGTTGGTGCTGTTCTCTCTGAGTGAAGAGATAAAGGGTCAGATGCATCCAGTGGCCTTTTTTTTTCATCATTTTCAGCTGAAGAAAATTATGATGTTGGGGACAGAGACCTTCTGGTTATTAAGTGTGCTTTGTGACTGTACAGCACCCTTCAACAAATGTCTCCACTCGTCCAAACAGATACTATTTTACAAAATGTTCTTTTGATGCATCGTTCCTTGTTGAATAAGATCAGAGCTTGCAGTTTCCCCCCTCCTGCCTCTTCTCTTCACTGTTGTAGATGTTGTTGTTTTTTGTATGCCAAAGTCAGGTTTTTGGTCCCTGAACCAGTTCGCTTAGCTGGCCTCCAGACTTACAGGGACACTGAACCCACATTTTTTCTTCGTTCTCTAGAGCATGCAATTTTAAACAACTTTCTAATTTACTCCTATTATCAATTTTTCTTCGTTCTCTTGCTCTCTTTATTTGAAAAAATAAGACATCTAAGCTAATTTTTTGGTTCAGAACCATGGAAAACACTTGTTTATTGGTAGGTGAATTTACCCACCAATCAGCAAGAACAACACAGTGTGTTCACCAAAAATGGGCCGGCATCTAATCTTACTTTCTTGCATTTCAAATAAAGATACCAAGAGAATGAAACGAATTTGATAATAGGAGTAAATTAGAAAGTTGCTTAAAATTGCATGCTCTATCTGAATCACAATAGAAAAAAAATGGGTTCAGTGTCCCTTTAATATAGTTTGCTGGCTGCTGGGCATGGATGTATCAAAAAGATTTCTAGAAATGTTTGGTGGCCTGGCCTGATTGATAAAGAACGGAAATTTGTGTTTTGTGTTACTTGTGCCAGGGTGAAACATTTTACTCTGGCTCCTAATAGACTTCTTCATCCTTTTCCTGTCTCTGATGCTCATTGGGCTTGTGTCTCCATGGATTTTATAGTTGATCTGATGTTTTCAATACCATTCTGGTGGTGGTTGATCGCTTTATCAAGATGGCCTATTTTATTCATGCTGCTGGAGTAGCTTCTGCTAGTGTGATGGCTACCTTTATTTATTAAAAATGTTTTTCATTTACATGGTCTTCCTCAGAATGTGCTGTCTGAGAACTGAGGTTCTCAGTTTACCTCCAAGTTTTGGAAATATTTTTTTTGATAGTTTGCAGATCTTAAGGACCTTATTCTCTGGATATCATCCTCAAACTAATGGCCAGACAGAGCAGAACAATCAAACAGTGGAACATTATTTACAATGTTTTTTCCTCATTCCTTCAGGACAATTGGGCTTGTTTGCTCCCTACACCAGAGTTTGCCTACAATAATCATGTCAACCAGTCTATTAAGACGTCAAATTTCTTTTGGTGAATTATGACTTTTATCCTGCAGTGCTTCTGGTCCTCTTCGCCAGTTCCAGATTTGAATCAACATCTATCTTTTTGGCTAAGGACTTTCAGTTGCTTCATGACACCAGGTTTGGCAGCAAAAGATATTTGCAAATAGTTTGCATTCTCCTGTTCTGGCATATGCCGGTCAGGACTTAATGGGGTTATCTGTGTTGAATTTGAAGTTTTCTTGTGCTTGTAGGAAGTTGGGTCCTCCTTTAGTGGGCCATTTTTGAATTTTTAAGATTCTTAATCCTGTGGCCATGACGCTTGATCCATTCAGTCTTTCGTGTATCTCAGGTCAAGAAATGTTGTGACAATCATTTTCCTCAACATGTTTCTCCTCTTCCTCTAAGCCAAAAGCAGGAATAGCAGCACCACCAAAATCGACAACGTTTCGGACACATGATTAAGGACTTGTGTCCGAAACGTTGTCAATTTTTCTGTCTGGCTGAATAAACTCTTTTTAAGTTATTGGTTGTGCTGCTATTCCTGCTTTTGGCTTATCTGTTTGGGGCTTGTGCATTACCCCTATATCTGGCAGATCTGCTACAATTCCCCAGATGCTGGATCTTTTGGATTTGTGTCTCCTCTACCTACCTTCCTTCCTACCTACCTACCTACCTATTCGTCGATGGTGTGGATTAATGTAATTGGCATTTGCAATATTTGATCAGATGTAAGGTATATGGTCCTGAGGAGAATTCATGGGAACCTGTGATCAATGTCTGTGCTCCCAGACTTTTTTATATCTTCTGCATCCTTCTTGCTCTAGTCCTCCCTGGGGTTGCATTTGAGGAGGGGGCTATACTTCTGTGGAGAATGTTACAGCACGGTAGGAGTAACTGTGTGTGGGGATGCCCAGATGCTTTGGGGTGCGTTACTCGGGGCTTCAAGGGGACTAGGTGCACAAAAGGAGTGAAGCCTGTTGTTGCAGGAGCCAGGGGCTGCACTATATAATTTTGCATTAGCATGCTCCCTAAATACTTATGTGTGTGTTTGAACTGTCATTTAATGTATTTTGTGTTGGTAAGCTCTAATTTTTTTGCCCTTTGACTGGAAATGAACTCTGACCTTACCTTTGTCTCCAAGTCTGAATGGGAGGTGTTGAAAGGCTATTTCAGACTTCCATTCAGTGCTTGGTTATTTTGTATGGAAACCAAAACATTCATGTTCCTGGCCTGTCTTCCTGTTAATGACCTTAGCAAAGTCTCTGGACCACGCTATCCCTTTTACCCTCCTGCTGAGATAAATGGTTTTTATGGATGTTTATAGATTGGCCTTCAAACCTTGGAACAGTACCTATATTTACTTGATTGATTTGCCCTTCTGTTTTGACACCTGGTTTTGGACTGTACCTCCTGGTTCTAATCCCAGGCTTGTCTACAGACATCTCTGCTAAACTGCTGACCACTAATAGCTGCTTATTCTTTGTGATACTGGTTCCAGACACTAACGCAGGTCAATTATTTATTATAGCCTTATGGCTTTAATGTTAGATGTAGGTACGACGTCAATGCAGTACGCTTAGCAAATATCTGTGGGACTTAGAGCCTACGTCAATATGGTGCAAGGCGTTAAACATGTGAAAAAGCCAGAGTGTAATTTACTAATTAAATTACCCTCTTCCTAGCTAATTTAATAATATAATTATACAATATATTATTTCATTAAAGGCTTTTATTTTAGATTTTTTTTTTAAATGCAAGACTTAAATAACCATGGAAAGTAGTACATAATACTTCACTTTGTCCTTTCAATAGGATAATGCAAATCCGAAAACTAGGAGGATGTAAACAATATGTGATGCAAATTTATTTGATGCACTTATGCTTTCATGTTCAAAGGGCCTGTGGCACAAAGGTTTAATGTATAAATCTTCCAATGAATTTTATTATTGCATTTTATAAAAGCCAAAGGCTTTAGGATTTTTAATTAAGAGAAATACCATTAGAAGTCAAAAAGAAAATAAATGCAATTATTCAGTAATCCTGTCTTATTAAAAATAGTTTAACTGTCAACATAAATGTGTGTGTAAAATATATATATATATATATATATATGTATATGTATGTATATATATATGTGTATGTATATATGTGTGTGTGTATATATATATATATATATTTTTTTTTTTTATTATTTTTTTTTTATTATTTTTTTTTCTCCAGGGTTGAAAACAAAAATGTTAAATATTAGTTGCCAAAAATTTAAATAACTTTAAACCAATTCTAAGCATATTTTTAATTTTAATACAATGACAATCATTCTATAATAATGTACAATGTATGGAGTGACCCAATGACAAGAAACCTATATACATGCAGCCACCAATCGGCAACTAGCTTCCAGCAGTGCACTACTGCTCTTCAGCCTGCCTAGGTATGCTTTCAACAAAAGATACCAAGATAATACAATGAATTTTTATAATAGAAATAAATTGGAAAGTTTGAAATGGCATTCTTTATCTGAATCATGAAAGTTTAATTTTAACTTTACTGTCCCCCTTTTTTTTAAAGGTGTGACAACTAATGGCAACCAGTTAAAGGGACATGAAACACAATTTTTTTTTCTTCCTTTTTCAATTCAGATAGAGCAAAACACTTTTAAACAACTTTCCAATTTACTTCTATTTCTCCAACATAGGTGTGTCCGGTCCACGGCGTCATCCTTACTTGTGGGATATTCTCTTCCCCAACAGGAAATGGCAAAGAGCTCCGCCTACCCCAGTCATTCTCTTTGCCGTTGTACAGGCAACATCTCCACGGAGATGGCTTAGAGTTTTTTAGTGTTTAACTGTAGTTTTTATTATTCAATCAAGAGTTTGTTATTTTGAAATAGTGCTGGTATGTACTATTTACTCAGAAACAGAAAAGAGATGAAGATTTCTGTTTGTATGAGGAAAATGATTTTAGCAACCGTCACTAAAATCCATGGCTGTTCCACACAGGACTGTTGAGAGCTATTAACTTCAGTTGGGGGAACAGTGAGCAGTCTCTTGCTGCTTGAGGTATGACGCATTCTAACAAGACGATGTAATGCTGGAAGCTGTCATTTTCCCTCTGGGATCCGGTAAGCCATGTTTATTACGATTGTAAATAAGGGCTTCAAAAAGGGCTTATTAAGACTGTAGACTTTTTTTGGGCTAAATCGATTGATTATTAACACATATTTAGCCTTGAGGAATCATTTTATCTGGGTATTTTGATATAATAATATCGGCAGGCACTGTTTTAGACACCTTATTCTTTAGGGGCTTTCCCAAAGCATAGGCAGAGCCTCATTTTCGCGCCGGTGTTGCGCACTTGTTTTTGAGAGGCATGGCATGCAGTCGCATGTGAGAGGAGCTCTGATACTTAGAAAAGACTTTCTGAAGGCGTCATTTGGTATCGTATTCCCCTTGGGGCTTGGTTGGGTCTCAGCAAAGCAGATACCAGGGACTGTAAAGGGGTTAAAGTTCAAAACGGCTCCGGTTCCGTTATTTTAAGGGTTAAAGCTTCCAAATTTGGTGTGCAATACTTTTAAGGCTTTAAGACACTGTGGTGAAAATTTGGTGAATTTTGAACAATTCCTTCATGTTTTTTCGCATTTGTAGTAATAAAGTGTGTTCAGTTTAAAATTTAAAGTGACAGTAACGGTTTTATTTTAAAACGTTTTTTGTACTTGTTATCAAGTTTATGCCTGTTTAACATGTCTGAACTACCAGATAGACTGTGTTCTGAATGTGGGGAAGCCAGAATTCCTATTCATTTAAATAAATGTGATTTATGTGACAATGACAATGATGCCCAAGATGATTCCTCAAGTGAGGGGAGTAAGCATGGTACTGCATCATTCCCTCCTTCGTCTACACGAGTCTTGCCCACTCAGGAGGCCCCTAGTACATCTAGCGCGCCAATACTCCTTACTATGCAACAATTAACGGCTGTAATGGATAATTCTGTCAAAAACATTTTAGCCAAAATGAACACTTATCAGCGTAAGCGCGACTGCTCTGTTTTAGATACTGAAGAGCATGACGACGCTGATATTAATATTTCTGAAGGGCCCCTAACTCAGTCTGATGGGGCCAGGGAGGTTTTGTCTGAGGGAGAAATTACTGATTCAGGGAACATTTCTCAACAAGCTGAACCTGATGTGATTGCATTTAAATTTAGGTTGGAACATCTCCGCATTCTGCTTAAGGAGGTATTATCCACTCTGGATGATTGTGACAAGTTGGTCATCCCAGAGAAACTATGTAAAATGGACAAGTTCCTAGAGGTGCCGGGGCTCCCAGAAGCTTTTCCTATACCCAAGCGGGTGGCGGACATTGTTAATAAAGAATGGGAAAGGCCCGGTATTCCTTTCGTCCCTCCCCCCATATTTAAAAAATTGTTTCCTATGGTCGACCCCAGAAAGGACTTATGGCAGACAGTCCCCAAGGTCGAGGGAGCGGTTTCTACTTTAAACAAACGCACCACTATACCCATAGAGGATAGTTGTGCTTTCAAAGATCCTATGGATAAAAAAATTAGAAGGTTTGCTTAAAAAGATGTTTGTTCAGCAGGGTTACCTTCTGTCCCTGTCGCTACAGCCGCATGTTTCTGGTTCGATGAGCTGATAAAGGCGGTCGACAGTGATTCTCCTCCTTATGAGGAGATTATGGTCAGAATCAATGCTCTCAAATTGGCTAATTCTTTCACCCTAGACGCCACTTTGCAATTGGCTAGGTTAGCGGCTAAGAATTCTGGGTTTGCTATTGTGGCGCGCAGAGCGCTTTGGTTGAAATCTTGGTCGGCTGATGCGTCTTCCAAGAACAAGCTACTTAACATTCCTTTCAAGGGGAAAACGCTGTTTGGCCCTGACTTGAAAGAGATTATCTCGGATATCACTGGGGGTAAGGGCCACGCCCTTCCTCAGGATCGGCCTTTCAAGGCAAAAAATAAACCTAATTTTCGTCCCTTTCGTAGAAACGGACCAGCCCAAAGTGCTACGTCCTCTAAGCAAGAGGGTAATACTTCTCAAGCCAAGCCAGCTTGGAGACCAATGCAAGGCTGGAACAAGGGAAAGCAGGCCAAGAAACCTGCCACTGCTACCAAGACAGCATGAAATGTTGGCCCCCGATCCGGGACCGGATCTGGTGGGGGGCAGACTCTCTCTCTTCGCTCAGGCTTGGGCAAGAGATGTTCTGGATCCTTGGGCGCTAGAAATAGTCTCCCAAGGTTATCTTCTGGAATTCAAGGGACTTCCCCCAAGGGGGAGGTTCCACAGGTCTCAGTTGTCTTCAGACCACATAAAAAGACAGGCATTCTTACATTGTGTAGAAGACCTGTTAAAAATGGGAGTGATTCATCCCGTTCCATTAAGAGAACAAGGGATGGGGTTCTACTCCAATCTGTTTATAGTTCCCAAAAAAGAGGGAACGTTCAGACCAATCTTAGATCTCAAGATCTTAAACAAGTTTCTCAAGGTTCCATCGTTCAAGATGGAAACCATTCGAACTATTCTTCCTTCCATCCAGGAAGGTCAATTCATGACCACGGTGGATTTAAAGGATGCGTATCTACATATTCCTATCCACAAGGAACATCATCGGTTCCTGAGGTTCGCATTCCTGGACAAACATTACCAGTTCGTGGCGCTTCCTTTCGGATTAGCCACTGCTCCAAGGATTTTCACAAAGGTATTAGGGTCCCTTCTAGCTGTGCTAAGACCAAGGGGCATTGCTGTAGTACCTTACTTGGACGACATTCTGATTCAAGCGTCGTCCCTTCCTCAAGCAAAGGCTCACACGGACATTGTCCTGGCCTTTCTCAGATCTCACGGATGGAAAGTGAACGTGGAAAAGAGTTCTCTATCTCCGTCAACAAGGGTTCCCTTCTTGGGAACAATAATAGACTCCTTAGAAATGAGGATTTTTCTGACAGAGGCCAGAAAAACAAAACTTCTAGACTCTTGTCGGATACTTCATTCCGTTCCTCTTCCTTCCATAGCTCAGTGCATGGAAGTGATCGGGTTGATGGTAGCGGCAATGGACATAGTTCCTTTTGCACGCATTCATCTAAGACCATTACAACTGTGCATGCTCAGTCAGTGGAATGGGGACTATACAGACTTGTCTCCGAAGATACAAGTAAATCAGAGGACCAGAGACTCACTCCGTTGGTGGCTGTCCCTTGACAACCTGTCACGAGGGATGACATTCCGCAGACCAGAGTGGGTCATTGTCACGACCGACGCCAGTCTGATGGGCTGGGGCGCGGTCTGGGGATCCCTGAAAGCTCAGGGTCTTTGGTCTCGGGAAGAATCTCTTCTACCGATAAATATTCTGGAACTGAGAGCGATATTCAATGCTCTCAAGGCTTGGCCTCAGCTAGCGAGGGCCAAGTTCATACGGTTTCAATCAGACAACATGACAACTGTTGCGTACATCAACCATCAGGGGGGAACAAGGAGTTCCCTGGCGATGGAAGAAGTGACCAAAATCATTCAATGGGCGGAGTCTCACTCCTGCCACCTGTCTGCTATCCACATCCCAGGAGTGGAAAATTGGGAAGCGGATTTTCTGAGTCGTCAGACATTGCATCCGGGGGAGTGGGAACTCCATCCGGAAATCTTTGCCCAAGTCACTCAGCTGTGGGGCATTCCAGACATGGATCTGATGGCCTCTCGTCAGAACTTCAAAGTTCCTTGCTACGGGTCCAGATCCAGGGATCCCAAGGCGGCTCTAGTGGATGCACTAGTAGCACCTTGGACCTTCAAACTAGCTTATGTGTTCCCGCCGTTTCCTCTCATCCCCAGGCTGGTAGCCAGGATCAATCAGGAGAGGGCGTCGGTGATCTTGATAGCTCCTGCGTGGCCACGCAGGACTTGGTACGCAGATCTGGTGAATATGTCATCGGCTCCTCCTTGGAAGCTACCTTTGAGACGAGACCTTCTTGTTCAGGGTCCGTTCGAACATCCGAATCTGGTTTCACTCCAGCTGACTGCTTGGAGATTGAACGCTTGATCTTATCGAAGCGAGGATTCTCAGATTCTGTTATCGATACTCTTGTTCAGGCCAGAAAGCCTGTAACTAGAAAGATTTACCACAAAATTTGGAAAAAATATATCTGTTGGTGTGAATCTAAAGGATTCCCTTGGGACAAGGTTAAGATTCCTAGGATTCTATCCTTCCTTCAAGAAGGATTGGAAAAAGGATTATCTGCAAGTTCCCTGAAGGGACAGATTTCTGCCTTGTCTGTGTTACTTCACAAAAAGCTGGCCGCTGTGCCAGATGTTCAAGCCTTTGTTCAGGCTCTGGTTAGAATTAAGCCTGTTTACAAACCTTTGACTCCTCCTTGGAGTCTCAATTTAGTTCTTTCAGTTCTTCAGGGGGTTCCGTTTGAACCCTTACATTCCGTTGATATTAAGTTATTATCTTGGAAAGTTTTGTTTTTAGTTGCAATTTCTTCTGCTAGAAGAGTTTCAGAATTATCTGCTCTGCAGTGTTCTCCTCCTTATCTGGTGTTCCATGCAGATAAGGTGGTTTTACGTACTAAACCTGGTTTTCTTCCAAAAGTTGTTTCTAACAAAAACATTAACCAGGAGATTATCGTACCTTCTCTGTGTCCGAAACCAGTTTCAAAGAAGGAACGTTTGTTGCACAATTTGGATGTTGTTCGCGCTCTAAAATTCTATTTAGATGCTACAAAGGATTTTAGACAAACATCTTCCTTGTTTGTTGTTTATTCCGGTAAAAGGAGAGGTCAAAAAGCAACTTCTACCTCTCTCTCTTTTTGGATTAAAAGCATCATCAGATTGGCTTACGAGACTGCCGGACGGCAGCCTCCCGAAAGAATCACAGCTCATTCCACTAGGGCTGTGGCTTCCACATGGGCCTTCAAGAACGAGGCTTCTGTTGATCAGATATGTAGGGCAGCGACTTGGTCTTCACTGCACACTTTTACCAAATTTTACAAGTTTGATACTTTTGCTTCTTCTGAGGCTATTTTTGGGAGAAAGGTTTTGCAAGCCGTGGTGCCTTCCATTTAGGTGACCTGATTTGCTCCCTCCCTTCATCCGTGTCCTAAAGCTTTGGTATTGGTTCCCACAAGTAAGGATGACGCCGTGGACCGGACACACCTATGTTGGAGAAAACAGAATTTATGTTTACCTGATAAATTACTTTCTCCAACGGTGTGTCCGGTCCACGGCCCGCCCTGGTTTTTTTAATCGGGTCTGATAATTTATTTTCTTTAACTACAGTCACCACGGTACCATATGGTTTCTCCTATGCAAATATTCCTCCTTAACGTCGGTCGAATGACTGGGGTAGGCGGAGCCTAGGAGGGATCATGTGACCAGCTTTGCTGGGCTCTTTGCCATTTCCTGTTGGGGAAGAGAATATCCCACAAGTAAGGATGACGCCGTGGACCGGACACACCGTTGGAGAAAGTAATTTATCAGGTAAACATAAATTCTGTTTTTCTAATCTGCTTTGTGTTTTAAGTATTATTTGTTTAATAGAATACCTAGGTAGGCTCAGGAGCTTGGAACTAGCTGCTGATTGGTGGCTGTACATATATGCCTCTTGTCATTGACTTACAGATAAGTCTCCTTCAATAAAGGAGAAACAAAATTGATAATGAAAATAAATTGGGAATTTTTTAACATGATATGCTCTATCTGAATCGCCAAATAAAAATGTTGCGCATCGTGTTTCTCAATTAAGATCTTATCTCAGTTGGGTTAGCGCACATGAGAACTTGATTCTTAGGGTTATTTAGATTTTTTTTACAGTATGTTTATTTTTTTAATAATTGATATAAATTTTTATTAATATTTTATATTTAATATTTCAGTAACACGGCTTAAGAATCCTATGTTCTTGTGCGCTTACCCAACTGAGTTGAGATCTAAATTGAGAAACACAATGTGCAAAATGTGTATTTTACATTCCTACGTTCTTCCCATAGAAAACTATTTTACCTTTTTATTATTAAATATATATTCCTATTTATAACTAATACATAAACACATAAGTAATATACATATCTAGATATATATACTGTGTGTGTATGTATATATATATATATATATATATATATATATATATATATATATATATATATATATATATATATAAATCAGGAGACAGCACTCACTGGTCTTGACAATACTGGATTTATTCAGTGACGTTTCGGGGAATACACCCCTTCATCAGACCAGAGTACATAGAATGAAGCAAACATTTATACTGTTCCATAAGACCCTCCCCCAGTGTGAAATTGCGCCAAAATTGTTGCCATGGCAACCACCAAGTGTCAACAAACCCCATACAAATGAAAAACAAATGAATTAAAAAAACAAAATATACCACAATATACCAAATAAGTGAACATTGCAACCATGTACATATACAGAGCAAGTGGGAATCATAATGCAAACGGTAGATACAATTAAAGATCAAACAGAATATCAATAGAAAAAAGTATTCAGCATAGATAGGTGTTATGGATGGGCAGCAGTTAACAGGACCAATGAGCAATGCTTAGATTAAACATTTCATTACAGGCTTATACTGAGCAAGCAATATATACATATACAGGGCATACTATCCCCATCATACAGGCAGGTAGACAAGATAGCGGAACGACTATAAGTAGAAATCCCACTGCAGGCATACATTAGCATATATTAGCAGGGGGTGTCCAAGGTATATGTATGGGGCTTATCTCATTAGTATCAATGTAGCGCTGGCAGGAAGAGGGGCTATCAAGGCACATGAACATGGAGTAACCAGTAAAACACTCTATGCATACAGATAAGGAGAAGATAAATACCTGATGGGTTTAGAGGGATATAGCTCCGCGGAGAGTTGTGTGTGTTACCGGAGATACAATAAGCTTGGAGTACTGCACATGCGTATCGCAATTAAGCAACGCCCCTAAGGCTATCGCTATGTGAAAGTTAATTGGTTAGAGGAGACAAGCCCCTATGTTGTCAACAGGCAACAAACAGCTAAAGACAGCAGAAAGAGCAGCTGGAAAAAGAGATCACTGGATACGCATAGCCAGAGATTGTAAGGAACTATTGATATTCTGTTTGATCTTTAATTGTATCTACCTTTTGCATTATGATTCCCACTTGCTCTGTATATGTACATGGTTGCAATGTTCACTTATTTGGTATATTGTGGTATATTTTGTTTTTTTAATTCATTTGTTTTTCATTTGTATGGGGTTTGTTGACACTTGGTGGTTGCCATGGCAACAATTTTGGCGCAATTTCACACTGGGGGAGGGTCTTATGGAACAGTATAAATGTTTGCTTCATTCTATGTACTCTGGTCTGATGAAGGGGTGTATTCCCCGAAACGTCACTGAATAAATCCAGTATTGTCAAGACCAGTGAGTGCTGTCTCCTGATTTCCATATTCTACACCATATTCTAGCACCCTGGCATTTGGAACTAAAGTGTTAGTGAGAGTGCACCTGCCAATACCTGCTGTGTGTGTGTATGTATATGTATGTGTATATATATATATATATATATATATATATATATATATATATATATATATATATATATATATATATATATATATATATATATATATATATATATATATATATATATATATATATATTATATATTTCTCCAACATAGGTGTGTCCGGTCCACGGCGTCATCCTTACTTGTGGGATATTCTCCTCCCCAACAGGAAATGGCAAAGAGCCCAGCAAAGCTGGTCACATGATCCCTCCTAGGCTCCGCCTACCCCAGTCATTCTCTTTGCCGTTGTACAGGCAACATCTCCACGGAGATGGCTTAGAGTTTTTTAGTGTTTAACTGTAGTTTTTCATTATTCAATCAAGAGTTTGTTATTTTCAAATAGTGCTGGTACGTACTATTTACTCAGAAACAGAAAAGAGATGAAGAATTCTGTTTGTATGAGGAAAATGATTTTAGCAACCGTAACTAAAATCCATGGCTGTTCCACACAGGACTGTTGAGAGCAATTAACTTCAGTTGGGGGAACAGTTTGCAGTCTCTTGCTGCTTGAGGTATGACACATTCTAACAAGACGATGTAATGCTGGAAGCTGTCATTTTCCCTATGGGATCCGGTAAGCCATGTTTATTACGATTGTAAATAAGGGCTTCACAAGGGCTTATTTAAACTGTAGACTTTTTTTGGGCTAAATCGATTGATATTAACACTTATTTAGCCTTGAGGAATCATTTATTCTGGGTATTTTGATTTAATAATATCGGCAGGCACTGTTTTAGACACCTTATTCTTTAGGGGCTTTCCCAAAGCATAGGCAGAGTCTCATTTTCGCGCCGGTGTTGCGCACTTGTTTTTGAGAGGCATGGCATGCAGTCGCATGTGAGAGGAGCTCTGATACTCATAAAAGACTTCTGAAGGCGTCATTTGGTATCGTATTCCCCTTTGGGTTTGGTTGGGTCTCAGCAAAGCAGATACCAGGGACTGTAAAGGGGTTTAAAGCTTAAAACGGCTCCGGTTCCGTTATTTTAAGGGTTAAAGCTTCCAAAATTGGTGTGCAATATTTTCAAGGCTTTAAGACGCTGTGGTGAAAATTTGGTGAATTTTGAACAATTCCTTCATGTTTTTTCGCAATTGCAGTAATAAAGTGTGTTCAGTTTAAAATTTAAAGTGACAGTAACGGTTTTATTTTATAACGTTTTTTGTACTTTCTGATCAAGTTTATGCCTGTTTAACATGTCTGAACTACCAGATAGACTGTGTTCTGAATGTGGGGAAGCCAGAATTCCTATTCATTTAAATAAATGTGATTTATGTGATAATGACAATGATGCCCAAGATGATTCCTCAAGTGAGGGGAGTAAGCATGGTACTGCATCATTCCCTCCTTCGTCTACACGAGTCTTGCCCACTCAGGAGGCCCCTAGTACATCTAGCGCGCCAATACTCCTTACTATGCAACAATTAACGGCTGTAATGGATAATTCTGTCAAAAACATTTTAGCCAAAATGAACCCTTGTCAGCGTAAGCGTGGATGCTCTGTTTTAGTTACTGAAGAGCATGACGACGCTGATATTAATATCTCTGAAGGGCCCCTAACCCAATCTGAGGGGGCCAGGGAGGTTTTGTCTGAGGGAGAAATTACTGATTTAGGGAACATTTCTCAGCAGGCTGAATCTGATGTGATTACATTTAAATTTAAATTGGAACATCTCCGCATTTTGCTGAAGGAGGTATTATCCACTCTGGATGATTGTGAAAATTTAGTCATCCCAGAGAAACTATGTAAAATGGACAAGTTCCTAGAGGTGCCGGGGCTCCCAGAAGCTTTTCCTATACCCAAGCGGGTGGCGGACATTGTTAATAAAGAATGGGAAAGGCCCGGTATTCCTTTCGTCCCTCCCCCCATATTTAAAAAATTGTTTCCTATGGTCGACCCCAGAAAGGACTTATGGCAGTCAGTCCCCAAGGTCGAGGGAGCGGTTTCTACTTTAAACAAACGCACCACTATTCCCATAGAGGATAGTTGTGCTTTCAAAGATCCTATGGATAAAAAATTAGAAGGTTTGCTTAAAAAGATGTTTGTTCAGCAGGGTTACCTTCTACAACCCATTTCATGCATTGTCCCTGTCACTACAGCCGCATATTTCTGGTTTGATGAACTGCTTAAGGTGCTCGATAGTGACTCTCCTCCTTATGAGGAGATTATGGACAGAATCAATGCTCTCAAATTGGCTAATTCTTTCACTCTAGACGCCTCTTTGCAATTGGCTAAGTTAGCGGCTAAGAACTCTGGGTTTGCTATTGTGGCGCGCAGAGCGCTTTGGTTGAAATCTTGGTCGGCTGATGCGTCTTCCAAGAACAAGCTACTAAACATTCCTTTCAAGGGGAAAACGCTGTTTGGTCCTGACTTGAAAGAGATTATCTCTGATATCACTGGGGGTAAGGGCCACGCCCTTCCTCAGGATCGGCCCTTCAAGGCAAAAAATAGACCTAATTTTCGTCCCTTTCGTAAAAACGGACCAGCCCAAGGTGCTACGTCCTCTAAGCAAGAGGGTAATACTTCTCAGGCCAAGCCAGCTTGGAGACCAATGCAAGGCTGGAACAAGGGAAAGCAGGCCAAGAAACCTGCCACTGCTACCAAGACAGCATGAAATATTGGCCCCCGATCCGGGACCGGATCTGGTGGGGGGCAGACTCTCTCTCTTCGCTCAGGCTTGGGCAAGAGATGTTCTGGATCCTTGGGCGCTAGAAATAGTCTCCCAGGGTTATCTTCTGGAATTCAAGGGACTTCCCCCAAGGGGGAGGTTCCACAAGTCGCAGTTGTCTTCAGACCACATAAAAAGACAGGCGTTCTTACATTGTGTAGAAGACCTGTTAAAAATGGGAGTGATTCATCCTGTTCCATTAAGAGAACAAGGGATGGGGTTCTACTCCAATATGTTCATAGTTCCCAAAAAAGAGGGAACGTTCAGACCAATCCTAGATCTCAAGATCTTAAACAAATTTCTCAAGGTCCCATCGTTCAAGATGGAAACCATTCGAACTATCCTTCCTTCCATCCAGGAAGGTCAATTTATGACCACGGTGGATTTAAAGGATGCGTATCTACATATTCCTATCCACAAGGAACATCATCGGTTCCTAAGGTTTGCATTCCTGGACAAACATTACCAGTTCGTGGCGCTTCCTTTCGGATTAGCCACTGCTCCAAGGATTTTCACAAAGGTACTAGGGTCCCTTCTAGCGGTGCTAAGACCAAGGGGCATTGCAGTAGTACCTTACCTGGACGACATTCTGATTCAAGCGTCGTCCCTTCCTCAAGCAAAGGCTCACACGGACATTGTCCTGGCCTTTCTCAGATCTCACGGCTGGAAAGTGAACGTGGAAAAGAGTTCTCTATCCCCGTCAACAAGGGTTCCCTTCTTGGGAACAATTATAGACTCCTTAGAAATGAGGATCTTTCTAACAGAGGCCAGAAAAACAAAGCTTCTGGACTCTTGTCGGATACTTCATTCCGTTCCTCTTCCTTCCATAGCTCAGTGCATGGAAGTGATCGGGTTGATGGTGGCGGCGATGGACATAGTTCCTTTTGCGCGCATTCATCTAAGACCATTACAACTGTGCATGCTCAGTCAGTGGAATGGGGACTATACAGACTTGTCTCCGAAGATACAAGTAAATCAGAGGACCAGAGACTCACTCCGTTGGTGGCTGTCCCTGGACAATCTGTCTCAAGGGATGATGTTCCACAGACCAGAGTGGGTCATTGTCACGACCGACGCCAGTCTGATAGGCTGGGGCGCGGTCTGGGGATCCCTGAAAGCTCAGGGTCTTTGGTCTCGGGAAGAATCTCTTCTACCGATAAATATTCTGGAACTGAGAGCGATATTCAATGCGCTCCAGGCCTGGCCCCAGCTTGCGAGGACCAGGTTCATACGGTTTCAATCAGACAACATGACGACTGTTGCGTACATCAACCATCAGGGGGGAACAAGGAGTTCCCTAGCGATGGAAGAAGTAACCAAAATTATTCTTTGGGCGGAGTCTCACTCCTGCCACCTGTCTGCTATCCACATCCCAGGAGTGGAAAATTGGGAAGCGGATTTTCTGAGTCGTCAGACATTGCATCCGGGGGAGTGGGAACTCCATCCGGAAATCTTTGCCCGAGTCACTCACCTGTGGGGCATTCCAGACATGGATCTGATGGCCTCTCGTCAGAACTTCAAAGTTCCTTGCTACGGGGCCAGATCCAGGGATCCCAAGGCGGCTCTAGTGGATGCACTAGTAGCACCTTGGACCTTCAAACTAGCT
>NC_069503.1:693213340-693320840 GCF_027579735.1 Bombina bombina | reverse complement strand
GGACTTCAAAGCTTCTCCCCCCATAGGGAGATTTCACCTTTCAGTTATCTGCAAACCAATTAAAGAGAGAGGCATTCTTACACTGTGTACGAGACCTCCTAGCTATGGGAGTGATCCATCCAGTTCCAAAAGAGGAACAAGGACAGGGTTTTTACTCAAATCTGTTTGTGGTTCCCAAGAAAGAGGGAACATTCAGACCAATTTTGGATCTAAAGATCTTAAACAAATTCCTCAGAGTTCCATCATTCAAGATGGAAACTATTCGTACCATCCTACCTATGATCCAGGAGGGTCAATATATGACTACAGTGGATCTAAAGGATGTTTACCTTCACATTCCGATACACAAAGATCATCATCGGTTTCTCAGGTTTGCCTTTCTAGACAGGCATTACCAGTTTGTAGCTCTTCCCTTTGGGTTAGCTACAGCCCCAAGAATCTTCACGAAGGTTCTAGGGTCCCTTCTGGCGATCCTCAGGCCGCGGGGCATAGCAGTAGCCCCTTATTTAGACGACATCCTGATACAGGCGTCAAACTTCCAAATTGCCAAGTCTCATACGGACGTAGTACTGGCATTTCTGAGATCGCATGGGTGGAAAGTGAACGAGGAAAAGAGTTCTCTATCCCCACTCACAAGAGTTTCCTTCCTAGGGACTCTGATAGTTTCTGTAGAGATGAAAATTTACCTGACGGAGTCCAGGTTATCAAAGCTTCTAAATTCCTGCCGGGTTCTTCATTCCATTCCGCGACCTTCGGTGGCTCAGTGTATGGAAGTAATCGGCTTAATAGTAGCGGCAATGGACATAGTGCCGTTTGCACGCTTACATCTCAGACCGCTGCAACTATGCATGCTCAGTCAGTGGGATGGGGATTACACAGATTTGTCCCCTCAACTGAATCTGGACCAAGAGACCAGGGATTCTCTGCTCTGGTGGCTATCTCGGGTCCATCTGTCCAAAGGTATGACCTTTCGCAGGCCAGAATGGACAGACAATTGTAACAACAGATGCCAGCCTTCTAGGTTGGGGTGCAGTCTGGAACTCCCTGAAGGCTCAGGGATCGTGGACTCAGGAGGAGTCTCTCCTTCCAATAAATATTCTGGAGCTAAGAGCGATATTCAATGCTCTTCAGGCTTGGCCTCAGCGTCTCTGAGGTACATCAGATTTCAGTCGGACAACATCACGACTGTGGCTTACATCAACCATCAAGGGGGAACAAGAAGTTCCCAAGCGATGTTAGAAGTCTCAAAGATAATTTGCTGGGTGGAGATTCACTCCTGCCCCTATCAGCTATCCATATCCCAGGTGTGGAGAACTGGGAGGCGGATTTTGTAAGTCGACAGACTTTTCATCCGGGGGAGTGGGAACTCCATCCGGAGGTGTTTGCACAAGTGATTCATCGCTGGGGCAAACCAGAACTGGATCTCATGGCGTCTCGACAGAACGCAAGCTTCCTTGTTACAGATCCAGGTCCAGGGACCCCAGGGCGACTCTGATAGATGCTCTGGCAGCGCCCTGGTCTTTCAACCTGGCTTATGTGTTTCCACCGTTTCCTCTGCTCCCTCGACTGTTTGCCAAGATCAAGCAGGAGATGGCATTGGTGATTTTAATAGTGCCTGCGTGGCCACGCAGGACCTGGTATGCAGATCTAGTGGACATGTCATCCTTTCCACCATGGACTCTGCCTCTGAGACAGGACCTTCTACTTCAGGGTCCTTTCCACCATCCAAATCTAATTTCTCTGAGACTGACTGCATGGAGATTGAACGCTTGATTTTATCAAAGCGTGGCTTCTCCGAGTCAGTCATTGATACCTTAATACAGGCACGAAAGCCTGTCACCAGGAAAATTTACCATAAAATATGGCGTAAATATCTTTATTGGTGTGAATCCAAGGGTTACTCATGGCGTAAGGTCAGGATTCCTAGGATATTATCTTTTCTCCAAGAAGGCTTGGAAAAAGGTTTGTCAGCTAGTTCCTTAAAGGGACAGATTTCTGCTCTGTCTATTCTTTTACACAAGCGTCTGGCAGATGTTCCAGACGTTCAGGCATTTTGTCAGGCTTTAGTCAGAATCAAGCCTGTGTTTAAACCTGTTGCTCCACCATGGAGCTTAAACTTGGTTCTTAAGGTTCTTCAAGGAGTTCCGTTTGAACCTCTTCATTCCATAGATATAAAACTTTTATCTTGGAAAGTCCTTTTTTTAGTAGCTATTTCCTCGGCTCGTAGAGTCTCCGAGTTATCTGCCTTACAATGTGATTCTCCTTATCTGATTTTTCATTCTGATAAGGTAGTCCTGCGTACCAAACCTGGGTTTTTACCTAAGGTGGTATCTAACAAGAATATCAATCAAGAGATTGTTGTTCCATCCTTGTGTCCTAATCCTTCTTCAAAGAAGGAACGTCTATTACACAATTTGGACGTGGTTCATGCTTTAAAGTTTTACTTACAAGCTACTAAGGATTTTCGACAAACATCTGCTTTTTTTGTTGTTTACTCTGGACAGAGGAGAGGTCAAAAGGCTTCGGAAACATCTTTTTCTTTTTGGCTAAGAAGCATAATACGCTTAGCCTATGAGACTGCTGGACAGCAGCCCCCTGAAAGGATTATAGCTCATTCTACTAGAGCTGTGGCTTCCACTTGGGCCTTTAAAAATGAGGCTTCTGTTGAACAGATTTGCAAGGCGGCGACTTGGTCTTCGCTTCATACTTTTTCAAAATTCTACAAATTTGATACTTTTGCTTCTTCGGAGGCTATTTTTGGGATAAAGGTTTTACAGGCAGTGGTACCTTCCGTTTAAGTACCTGCCTTGTCCCTCCCTTCATCCGTGTACTTTAGCTTTGGTATTGGTATCCCATAAGTAATGGATGATCCGTGGACTGGATACACCTTACTAGAGAAAACACAATTTATGCTTACCTGATAAATGTATTTCTCTAGTGGTGTATCCAGTCCACGGCCCGCCCTGTCATTTTAAGGTAGGTTATTTTTAAATTTAAACTACAGTCACCACTGCACCCTATGGTTTCTCCTTTCTCTTCTTGTTTTCGGCCGAATGACTGGATATGGTAGTAAGGGGAGGAGCTATATAACAGCTTTCCTGTGGGTCCTCTTGCAACTTCCTGTTGGGAGTGAGAATATCCCATAAGTAATGGATGATCCGTGGACTGGATACACCACTAGAGAAATAAATTTATCAGGTAAGCATAAATTGTGTTTTTTTTTTTAGTACACCTGGGTTACTCGGAACAGGAAATTGTACAACTATGACTTCCTGTTTCACAGGGGTATAAATATGAGGTTACACACAGTCCAAGTTCGCGTAGTCATTCATCACAATGTGTAAGACCAAGGAATATAGCTGTGATGTGTGGCAAGTTTGTTGAGCTTCACAAAATGGGAAGCGGCTATAAGAAAATGACAAAATCATTGAAAATTACCATTTCCACCATCAGGGCAGTAATTAAGAAATGTTATGAATCAACCTGGAAGAGGATGTGTCTCTTTTTATCTCAACGCACTGTGAAGATTATGGTACGAGTGACCAAAATATCTCAAAGGATCACAGCTGGAGAATTGCAGAAGTTAGTGTTTGGGTCCGCAAGTCTCCAAAACTACAATTCAACGTCACCTACATCCATCACCACAAGTTGTTTGGAAGGGTTTCAAGAAAAAAAGCCTTTACTCTCATCCAAAAACAAACTCAAGCATCTTCAGTTTGCTAGACACTACTGGAACTTCAATTGGGATCGGGTTCTATGGTCAGATGAAACCAAAATAGAGCTTTTTGGCAATAAACACCAGAGGTGGGTTTGGCGCACACAGAGTTAGCCATACAGAAAAATATCTCATGCCCATGGTTAAATATGGTGGTGGCTCTTTCATGTTTTGGGGCTGTTTTTCTGCCAGAGGACCTGGACATTTTGTTAGGATACATGGCATCATGGACTCTATTTAATATGTTGATATTTTATGAACACCTGACTGCTTCTGCCAGAAAGCTTAAAATGGGCCGTGGTTGGATCTTCCAGCAGGTCAATGATCCAAATATACATCAAAATCAACACAAAAATGGTTTACTGACCACAAAATTAATGTCCTGCCATTGCCATCCCAGTCCCCTGACTTGAACCTCACAGAAAACCTGTGGGGTGAACTGAAGGAGAGTCCACCTGCGTCAACCTTGAAATTTGAAGGATCTGGAGAGATTCTATATAGAGGAATGGTCTCAGATCCCTTGCCATATATTTTCCAACCTCATCAGGCATTATAGGAGAAGACTCAGAGCTGTTATCTTGGCAAAGGGAGGTAACAAAAAGTATTGACTAAAAGGGTGCCATTATTTGAGCCACACATATATTTATTTTTTGGATAAACCTGTGTTGTGTTTGCAATTGTTTGATATCCATGAGAGCAGATTATCTTTGTTTGTGTATTTTTTGACAAAAGGTTAAACAATAGACAATTTTTCACAGCCTTCTTTGCTCATATTTACCAAGATTAGTGGAGGGCACTGCTTATAGATATATATTTTACCAATATGAATACCATATTCTATTTATTCATATTTTACCAATATGAATAAATAGAACATATTTTTCTATGTGAAGAACATTGGAATGTCGGGTTAGTGCACTTGGTTAAATGCAATTGGGTTTACGCATGAGTAGGGTGTCATGTTTTTTTTCCCAGTTGTTGTGCTCCATTGAAGTCTATGGGAGAATACTTTAACCCAGTTACAATGTTCAAAGTTCGGCTTATGCGTGACAGGATAGTGTGTGAGCAAAAACTTTTTTACTTTCGACTTGTAATACGAGCAGTATACGACGCGTGCAAGAAAATTACTTCTAGCAGAGTTGGCGAGCAAACATGAGCAATAATTACCTCTTCACTTGTAAAAATTTGGCCCATAATTAGTTGGGTTTTTTTTGTTTTGTTTTTTTAACAAGCATCTCCATTTTTAAATTCTAATTTAAATTCGGGCACAATAGTTTTTACAATAACAATATGGCTTACACAGACATCTAATTCTTTTATAACTTGCAAAGTATATATCCGCAATTAATCACTGCATTGTAAAAGATCATCAAACAAAATGAATGCTTTAAAATTACTTATGGTAGCTGAATTTGTTTTACCACCCAGGGATATAAATAAGCTCCTGCACTGCTCAATCAGTCTGTCTCTGGAAGCTCCATATTAGTAATGAAAAAAAATGGACAATTAAGTAATAGATTAATAAAGGTGACAGTGCTACTACATGTGACCTTTGAACTAATTTTGGAAAACCTATAAGTAGTTTGTATAATGAATGTCAAATACAAAATCAAGATGTGAGAACCTTTTGAAAGGTAAAGGTTGAAGGATAACTTTTAATGTGCTATAAAAAAACATTTTTATTTGTTAAACCCTCATACTTAACTTTTGAATAGCTAAATTGGATCTAATTTTTAATAACGCTTATATTTTATTCAGCAGAACAGGAAACCTTGCTTTTACAGCCTCTCATATACATACAACTGGAAGATCAATGCAAGAGAGTCAGGAAGACTTTGAAAAGGCCCAACAGAACCTGAAATTGTTGAAAAAAGATCCTGGCAACGATGTAAAGTTGAAGCTCTATGCCCTGTTTAAGCAGGTATATAAATATATTAACAATTTAATTTTTTTTGCTTAGTTTTTATAGTATTCATTGTTGAAGAACATGCCTGGATAGTTATGGCTACCTATATAGGTGGTGTACGTGTGTCTGGTAGCAAACACTGCTGTCATCTAGTGCTATTACAAATGTATAACATTTGTTTTAAAGTATTCTTGCTAGTGCTCTAGACACTTGTATGTTTAAAGGCTACCTACTTGCTTTTCAAAAAGGATACCAAGAGAAGGAAATAAGTTTAATATCAGAAGTAAACTGGACTTTTTAAAAAAATTGTATGGTCTATCTAAATCAAGAAAGACAAAAACTTTGCTCAGCTCTCTTTTTTTTTTTTTTTTTAAATACTTTATTTATTTCCAGTATTTGTCACAGCAACAATGAGTGTAAACATTGAAATTTATACATATCACAACAAAAAATATAGTCGCTATAGCAACACTGGGTTTTATAATACATTCTAATTTTCCTAATCCTAACTGATTCTACTATTCCCCTGTCTGCGGCCTCCCCTTCTACTAAGCCTATGTTAGGTCCTATTAACATAAACCATGGCACTGTAGATTGCCAGCTTGTCACGCCTCTCTACTATAGTTGTTTAGGGAAAGTCTGCATATCATTGTGGCGTTGTGACAGTTCATTAAAAGTCTTTCTTAGCCGGCAATCATCCCAGAGCGATAAACATAAACATAAACTTTTTTCTACTTAGGGTAAAGCTTTTAATCAGTAACTAGTAACATAAAGTATCAGCTTCTGTCTCTTTGCCTCGCCTCTCTCTCATCTTGAGAAGACTGTGTTTCGCAGTCTCGCCCCGAGGCGCCCCCCCCTCCGGGTTCGTCTCCCTTAGTCTCCTTCCCTCCTGTGTGGTGAGTAGTTGTTTAGCTAACGGAAGATGTTCCATTTGCCATGTAGTTGTGCTTGTAGTACATAATCTGAGTCCTTTGAGTGGGTATATAATCTGTTTCTGATGCTGGAGGTCTAAGCTGTCAATAAGGGGCTCCCACTTGGTCAGAAAGTGTTTAGCCCGTAGTGTTATGTCTCCCTGCGTGTCTATCTGCTCATATACCATTTGTTTGTTGTAAAGCGAGTTTCAGGTGTGTCAGGCTCGGTGAGTCAGCTGTCATCCAATGCTTAAGAATGAGTTTTCTGGCCAATAGTATCACATTGTGAATAAATTTAGAGTGAGTTAGTTCCTCTGTCGGTGAGTGCAGGGAATATCACCCTGATCGCTGTCAGTTCAAATGTGTCTCTAATGACACTCTCTACCCAACTCCTTGTCATTCCCCAAAATTTTGTAAGTCTTGGGCATTGCCATATCATATGTATCATGTCCTGGTTTGGGGGTGTGAGCATTTTGGGCATAGTCCAGTGGTGTCTGGATTCCACCTGTGATACATCCTAGGAGTTATATATGCTTTGTGTAATAGCTTCATATGTGATTCTCGGATTTTCACTTGATAGTGAGGCTTTTCTCACCTTCGTGATACTTTTGCTCCACGATCTGATCTACGGTTGACTGGTCAGTCAGTGAATTCCATGTCTCCTGGATGTAGTCTCTCGTGGTGTTATTGGGTAGGTCTGAAGGGCTCTGTAGGTGTGGGAGATGGAAGTCATCCCCCCTCTAGTCAGTGACAGTAGCTTATAAAACCTCACAGTCCGTGTCAGGCAGAGCCCCAGACCTCAGAAGGCCCTGCACGTAGTGTCTTATCTGGAGGAAAGCGAAGTGGTGATTTCTAGGTATGTGGAAGTCAGTTTGTAGGTCAATGAATGGCTTAATAGTTTTTCTGGTCCTCTGACAGTATTTGTCGGAGGGTCGTTACTCCCCATTCCTCCCACTGTTTAAAAGGTTTGGTAGTGAAACCCGCCTGGAAATCAGGGTTGCCTCGTAGTGGGAGATAGACAGTGTATTTATGTGTGACTCCAAAGGGCCCTACAGATCCTCCACCACGCTTTTATGGGGTGGAGGTAGAGGGCTGCGCCTCCAACTGCCCCTTCGACCTGAGCTCTGGTCATGTGTGGAAGCATTTTCAGGGACCACGGTGTAATGAGTTGCTCCTCCAATTTATTATTGGTGAAGTTGCCTTTATCTAGGAGCCAGTCCATCACATATTTAGCCAAAGCCGCCCAGTTGTAGTATTCTATGTTTGGGGAGTCCAAAACCTCCCATCTCAGGCGTAGCTGTCATTTTGAGATACGCTTAGTCATGTGTTTTTTTCCCTTTCCACAGAAATTGTGTAATGTCCCTATTTAGTGTTTTTAAGATCTTGTTTATGTATCCAGCTCTGGGGAGCATCTGTAGTGTATACAGCATTTTGGGGAATAATATCATTTTGATTAGTCCCACTCTCCCCGACAGTGTGAGCGGTAGAGTGGACCAATTCAGGAGTGTCTGTCTCAAATTTTTAAGAAGTGGTTTAAAATTGATGTTGTACCACTGAGTGGGGTCCCTAGCCAGCGTGATACCTAAGTATTTGAATGTATTGGTAACTATTTTAAAGTTATCTCCAAGTGGCACCTCAGGCCTGCTATTCTGTAGCCATAATAGCTCCGATTTCTCTTTGTTCATGCAGTACCCTGAGATTTCGCCAAATTCAGCAATAATACGCATTATACAGGGGATATTCCTTCTAGGCTCGCGCGTGTATAGGATCATGTCATCTGCGAAGAGGGATATATGTAGCGTTTCTTTACCTATCCTGAGTCCCTCCGTGTCTTTCTTAATTTTAATCGCCAATGGCTCAAGTGCGAGGTCAAAGAGGATCGGAGACAGGGGGCATCCCTGTCTCGTACCTCTCAGGAGCGGGAATGTACTGGATGGCGTGCCATTGACCAGGAATCGCTGCGCGAGGATCATTGTAAATGGTGCGTATGGCTGTCATGAAGTCGCCCTGTATCCCAAATTTCCCTAGTGTCGTGAACAGGTGGTCCCACAGTAATTTGTCGAATGCTTTTTCGGCATCCACAAGTATCAGGCAAGCATCCTCACCCTCCCGATCTTGGTCTTGTTTACCTTTCCCCCAGTAGTGTGAGAGCACCACCTGTAGCTTTCTCATGTTTTTGACAGAGGATCTGCCTTTCACAAACCCCGTCTGGTCGTCGTGTATCAGTGATGGCAGTATTTCTGCAAGTCTGTTGGCCAAAATTTTTGTAAACAGTTTGTAGTCCGAGTTCAGTAGGGAAATTGGTCTGTAGGATGACGTCAGTAGGGGGTCTCTGTCTGGCTTGGGGATGATTGTCACGTTTGCTTCCGTAAATCTGTTAGATAAGTTTGCCCTCCCTTCCATGATTGCGTTAAACAAAAGTGGTGAGTGTTTCTGATGTTTCTCCTTTGAGCATTTTATAGAATTCCCCCGGTAAGCCATCAGGTCCAGGGTTTTCTCTAGCGGCATCATGTCAATTGCTCTAGCGACCTCTCGGGGCTGGATTGGGACATTCAGTTTGTGTAGTTGTTCCTCATCTATCTGTGGGAGAGTCATGTCTTTCCAGAAATTTTGTTTCTGTTCAGCACTTACTTCTTGGGAGTTGTAAAGATTAGAATAGTAGTCTATGAATGCCTTATGAATTTCTGATTCCTGTGTCAGTATCCTGTCCTGTCCTCTGATGGCCGTTACAGTATTAGGTTTCCTATCTAGTTTGGTAATTCTTGCTAATAGCTTCCCTGTGCGATTCCCATAGCGGTAGAATTTAGCCTGTAATCTGTTGTGGGCTTTAACTGATGTTTGTATGAGGTGCGTGTCTCTGAGGGCCTTAGTGTCTCTGTATTTAATTCTATTCTGGTCCGTCGGGTGTCTTAGATACTGGTTCCTAGCGTTAAGGAGTTGGCGCAAGAGGAGCTCTCCTCTCCTCCTGCATGTTTTAGTGAGCTTTATCGCGTAGGCTGTCACCACTCCTCTCAGAACCGCTTTTGCAGTTTCCCAGAACAGGGGTACATTGTTTATATGTTGAGTGTTAAGGTCCTTGTACACCTAGCCACTCTCCTATCAGGTTTTTCTGAGATTTAGATCGTGGTATAGATATGTGGGAAAATTCCATCTACAGGTCTTTCTCTGAGGGTGTCAGTGCGCAACTCCAATGTGACTGGAGCATGGTCTGATAATGTTATAGGATCTATTTTTATCTCATTGACCTTAGGGCATAGCAATTTGGATACCAAAAAGTAGTCTATACGGGAGAGGGTGGTTTTAGATGGTGTGAGCATGTGTAGTCTCGTGTCTCAGTGGTTTCCTCTCTCTCCAGACATCCGACAGGGACAGGGTGCTACAAAAGTTTTTCAGGATTAGCGTTTCTCTTTTGGATCCTTTCCATGGTTGTGTTGGATGTGTGTCACTACAGCCGGTGTGTGTGGAGCAATATTGTAGTCTCCCCCCGCTATAATAGGGAGGTCTGAGAATTGTATGAGCTGGGCTTTGGATGTGATTGAAAAACTGTCTCTTCCCCGTCTGGGGGCCATATATCCCACACAGCACCAAGGGCTGCGTGTCTATTTGTAGGTTGACCATCAGGTACCTGCCCTCAACGTCAGTTACTGTCTGTGTGATAGTGTAATTTAGACCCTTACGGAATAGGATGGCCACCCCCCTTGCTCTTTTCCTTTCATATGGGGTGTATAGCACCTCCCCCACCCAACTCTGCCTGAGTTTTTGATGCTCAATTTGTGAGAGTTGTGTCTCCTCCAATATTGCTATATCAGTCTTCTTGGTGTTAAGGTGTCTTAATATCG
This sequence comes from Bombina bombina, assembly GCF_027579735.1. NCBI lineage: Eukaryota > Metazoa > Chordata > Amphibia > Anura > Bombinatoridae > Bombina > Bombina bombina. Next base: position 693,310,469 of record NC_069503.1, on the reverse strand, counting down.
CCTTTCTTTTAATAGGGGAGGTTATCCCCCCTACGTTTCCATATGGTGATTTTCATGTTCCCTGGGTAGTATGCGTAGTTTGTGCATTAGAACTGTGTATTGGTGTAGTCGTGTGTGGTATACTGTGCTTAGCTGATTGGGGTATGTCAAGGTGCACTGTACTTACTTGTTACTTGCGGTCAACCAAAGTCCGTCCTCTTTTCCCTAGGGGGTAGCGCCTCAGGGCCGGACAAATGCTATCTAGTGCTAAATAAAACAGTTAACAAGTCTTGCAAAACAACAGTAAATTTTCCCCCTTTTCTATCCCCCAACAGTTTCTACAACCCTCAAAGTGCTTTCAGCAGAGAGATAAAGTCCCCACCCCCCCCCTCACTTGTAAAGGATATGGTTTAATATGTCCCAGTCCTTGAGATGTTTTATTTCTTTTCTTTTCAGTGTCCTTTCTGTGGCCCCAGTCCTGGGCTATGGGTTTTATGGATCAGGAGCATCATTTCTTTGCTCTCTTGCTTGTCGTCTCTCTCCCTCTCTTTGCAAGTGCAGCTTGAGCTGTTTTGGTGACTCGAAGAACAGCGGTCCGTTGGTTGTAATGCAGTCTTAATCTCGCTGGGTCAGGAGGGCTGCCGCTCTACCCTGCTCCATCAGTTGCTTGCACTAAGGTGAGAATTCTTTCCTTCTGGCTGCAACTGTTGCTGAGTAAATCTTGAAACAGGTATATTTTATTGCCCTCATATTCCAGGGAAGCAATTTTTCTGTAGGCCTGCAGAATTGCCACTTTCGCCTTGAAGTTGAGGTATTTTTACCATGATCTGACGCGGCTGTTGATTATTCTCCCCCTGTCTTCTTGGGTCTCCCACTCTGTGGGCTCCTTTCTAACCGTGCATGGGAGACATGCTTGAGGGATATGCAGCATCTTTGGTAGGGTTATCTCTGCGAACTCCACAAGCTGTGATCCCGGGAGTGATTCTGGTATACCCACTATCCGCAAGGTTGTTTCTTCTTGACCTGTTCTCCAGGTCATCAATTTTTGCCCATAGTCGGTCAGTCTGTTGTTGCAAGGATTGGATGGTAGCTGCAGCTTCTCTGTGGCGGGTCTCCCCCTCTGCCACCCTCTGTTCACTTGGGTTAGTCTGCCATTGAAAGATTTTACTTCCGTTGTGAGTGAGTCCATTCCTGTTTGCAGTTGTTTCTATTTTTGGTAGGAACAGCGCTGAGATCTGTGAAACAATGGGGTGGGTGTCTATAGAATTAAAGTTCGCCCCCTCTTCCAGCCCCAAACAGGAGCTTGTGGTGTCTCCCCGTGGTTCTTTTTCTTGTCTGCATTTTTAAGTCTGCTCGCCATTGTTCCTGTTTTTTTGATGTATGAATGGTAGTATTTTTGCATACAGCTTTGGGGGTCCCCAGCTACGTTCACCAACTATGTTGTGTGTCTGCAGTTATTTTGTTGTTTTAATATAAGGATGATAGATTGTGACTAGGTTTCTATAGGCCACTGGATGGAGTTTGGACTAGGTATTAAAATGGTATTTAGTCAGCGTTAGGTGAGCAGGGGGGGCAGACCCACACCTCCTAGCCCTGCATGCCTGTGGTGGGTGATGCTACTACACAGATGGGAGGCGGTCTGGGGGGTTTTGGGTCAAGGGGTTGTCTCTCCCCAAGGTTATGTCTTGTCTCCTTTCCTGGGCTAACAGCAACAGAATGATATGAATGATAAGCCTCCCCCAGTTTAGAGGAACCTGCGCTTTCAGAGAGAGGAGGGGGAGGGGAGGGGATCGGGTAGAGAAAGGGGGCCCTTCAGTAACCCTCAGGCCATTTAGGGCATGTGTCCATAAGCAGGTGTTTGGCTTGTGAGTTTATGTGGCCCTTTTTTCCAAGATCACACTTCAGTTCCCTTGTGTGTTTTGGACCCTTGGCTTGTTTTTGTCCTCTCTGTTATTTAAATGGTGCTCTCTGCTGTTAGGTGAACACCCAAGGGGTTAATAGCCACTCGCTGCAATGAGAAGTACAAGGTCCCCCCTCCAATTATGCCTGTTATAATTGTTTAGCCTGCAGGCATTAATAGAGTCACTTCTATATTGTACACCAGATGCGCTGCAGCCTGCTTTATTTTATTTAGTGCACAGCAAGGGCAAGATGGCGGCTTTTCCCGCCTTTGAATTTGCTCTCCCTCCTGGACTTACAAGTTGCCCACTGAGTATCTTGGCTCTAGGCGAGGTGCAGGTGTTTGTCGCCAGTTTCCTGGAAAGTGTGTGAGTCCTCTTTTTTACCTTGCGGTCCCTGCGTGTCAGCTTAGCTGCGGCCGCAACTGCCTTCTGCCACCTCTGTCTTGCGGCTTCTGCGGCGGGGGGATCCGATGTCCGATCCCTTGCTGTCAAATGTCCGGGCAGGTTTGGGTATCCCTGCCAAGGAATCCTGCTCTGTTTTAAGGGCGCACCTTAGGCTTTTACCCAAGTTAATTGCTCAGCTCTCTTTAATCCAATCTTTTTGTTAGGTTAACTTAAAATGTATGGTTCTAGTCTACCTATTATATAACAGCTATTACTAATGTATCAGAAACCAATGTGAATCCATTTTGATTACGGACAAGGTCCTCATCGGCTGCTGGAATTTAAGATTGCCCATTGCTCTCATGCAAACCAATTGTGTGAGCGCAGTTTTTCAGTCATTCTGGATGAACATGGATTGTATGAAGTCCGCAACCACTGAGGTTGTAGACGCATTAAAAAGCAGTGGTTATACAACCGCAGCTTCTTAACTCTCTGAAATAGCCCCTGAAGCTGCTTACGCAGCTTCATAAATGAGGTCTGTAGTCTGTATGGCTAAATTAACCATCATTTTTGGTTAAATGTGACTTACTAGCAATTGTTTTTTTTTGAGAAAAAATAGTAGAAATTAGAGCCACAGAATGTTTTCCTTGACATTTTTTTGTTTAAGGGACAGGAAAAAAGCATACGATTTAAACAACTTTCCAATTTACTCCTATTATATAATTTGCTTCATTATTTAGTAGGGGTGCGCATCTTCACTGGTCTCGCAATTCGATTACGATTATCCTGTCAACGATTTGATTCCACGTTGCATCACGATTACTGCCCATGGTTTTCATCAACAAATTCAAGCAGTCAGAAGAACTTCCTTTTTTAAAGGGACAATAAACACTAAATAAATGCTAGATAGAATGAAAATATAAGTCTGAGAATAACATGTAACCTGTATTTTTTCATTACCTTTTAAAATAGTGACAAAACAAGTGTAAAGTTTTAGTGTCTATAAAACAATGGGAGCTGCCATGTTGTAACTTAGGTTATCTTCTCTGCTGTGGCCAATTAGAGACAGTTATAAATAGGTCACTAGAGTGTGCAGCCAATGGCTGTGTGGTATATAACAGTGTTCTGCACTTTCATTTCTAACAGGAACTGAAACGCTCACAATTTCAGAATGGAATTACAGGAAAAGGTGACAAAATAAATAATGAAAGTATATTCCAGACTTGTATGTATGTATGTATATATATATATATATATCTAATCTCAAAGTGTTTAATGTCCCTTTAATAGCAGAGCACTTTGTGAGGATACTACATCACTCAGTGTTGGAATATAGTAGAGTGCTGTGTAAGGATGCTGGATCAGTAGAATAGCATAGCGCTGTGTGTATATGTATACAATAACTTGGCAGATCTTTTTAAACAATTCTGTAGGTTAAAGGGATAGTAAACACCATTGAAGCTTCTGCAGACTGCCTTTTTATCTCAGGTCTTTTGACAGACTTGCATTTCAGGCAGTTAGTGCTGACTCTAAAATAACTCCACGTGCATGAGCACAGTTATCTATATGGCACACGTGAACGAACGTTCCCTAGCTGTGAACAACTGTCAAATGCATTCAGATAAGAGGCGGCCTTCAAGGGCTTAGACATTAGCATATGAGCCTACCTAGGTTTAGCTTTCAACTAAGAATAACAAGAGAACAAAGCAAATTTGATGATACAAGTAAATTAGAAAGTTGTTTAAAATGACATGCCCTATCTGAATCATGAAAGTTTAATTTGGACTAGACTGTCCCTTTTTTAAATTACAAAAGAACCTTAGTATCCTGAAACCTTCAAACAGATAAAGCTGGCCTAGGTTTACTTATTACAGGTCAACACACAGGCTCATATACACAGTGTGTGTGTGTGTATATGTGTGTGTATATGTGTGTATATATATATATATATATATATATATATATATATATATATATATATATATATATATATATAAACATTTTCTGCACTGTGTGAAAGATCTTAGCACTGCCGCAAAACAGACTGTAACTACTCATATGTAACAGTATTATAGGGTTTTTAAGAAAAAAAATAAAATAAAGTGCTCCAAAAGGTTCTGGTTCCGATGTCAGGGTTAGGCTTTCCCCTGTTAGCTCAGCCTGTACACGCACCCAGTGATCATGCAGAAGGTGGTCCAGGAGTCCAGACTGCTTGCACAGGGAGAGACAGACCTGGTTACTCGGCAGCAGAGGGCTAGCCTATAAGAGCCCCCTCCTGTACGTCATAGGGGCGGGGCTAAAAATTGCATACTATCGCGGCAGTTAATCGCGGTTTTAAATCGCATATGCGATTAACCGTGCAGCCATACTTGTAACATATATATATATATATATATATATATATATATATATATATATATATATATATATATATATATATATATATATATATATATATATATATATATATGTATATATATATGTATATGTGTGTGTGTGTATATGTAGATACAGATAGAAATGAAGAAAATGCACTCTCTGGATTTAAAAGTTTCAAAAAGCTTTACTGTGTGACGTTTCGAGGCTTTCACCCCTTTGTGTGTGTGTGTGTGTATGTGTGTGTGTATGTATGTATATATGTATGTATATATATATATATATATGTATATGTATATGTATATAATATATATATATATATATATATATATGTATGTGTGTATTATTTGGAATTACTATTGTATACATAGGGGTTGATATTTTTTATTAAAGTCTTCGCCCCGCTACTGCTGCAGGTTTTCACAAGAGAACCTACAGTCCATATTTAATAAGTAGCTTTCCCAACCTTTTGCCACCTCTTAGATTGCGAATTTCATTCTCCCCGGTCTCGTCCCACTGGGGAGATTGACGGCTCCAGCCCACGCATGATTGGCTGGGCGCAGGCAGGGGGCAGGATTATACGTGAGCACAAAATAACGCTTGTGTGCAAAAGTGAATTCCAGCAGCGGAACTCAGCCCGGCAGAGGTGAGCTGCATCGGACAGGGGCATGTATGTGCACCCATGTTTGCCGCAGCTTGATAAATCGACCCTATAATGATTAATATAAGCACTATTGTATTTTTTTGGATCTCTGCTGCAACACTGGACAGCAGCCAGTAATTTAAACAGATTAAGCAGATTGACAAATGTAAATGAAAATGTTAAACTATCCACAATTTTCAGGAGAAAATTAGTTTTCTATATAAATATATATGCAGAATTATATAAGAAAGGATTCAAAACTCCCTAGCTCTGGGTATTGTTCAAGACCTGATTCACCTATGCTCATAAACAGGAGCACGTGGTCACATGACGGCGCTTGACGACGTTACTGACCCGGAATCTATTATGGACTTCACTGCATCGATGTGGCATCGCAATGCATCGGCTAAATGATTATTTTCAACACCCTTATTTAGTATTTTTATATTCATTATTGTTGAAAAGAATAGCTAGGTAGGCTCAGAACCTGGGTGCTATTTGCTGTTTGGTAGCTGCACATTTTGTCTAAATCATGAAAGGACAAATTTGGGTTTCCTGTCCCTTTTTAAAAACATTGCTATTTTGTCATACCAATATACGTTAGAAAGCAATCATATGATAGATAGATATGTATGTGTGTCTGCTTTATACTTTTTGTTAAAGAGTAGGCTTCATTTTTGTCTTGCACATATGACAAACATTTTTTTATTAATTTATTGCGCGCTTGTAAACGGGCAAATTCGCTGTTGTGAGCTTTAGCATATCTTAGCCTTTTCACTCTGTTCCCCTTCTGAAAAAGTGGTTTCTTGGCTGCTACCCTTCCACAATTTTTTTCATATGCTTAGTAGAAAGAATGCAGTTTTAAACGGCTTTCCAATTTACACCTCTATTAGTAAATTTGCTTTGTTCTGTTGGCATGGTTTTGTTGAATATTAAAGCTAGGTAGGCTGAGGAAATTACACGTCTTTAGCATTCTATGGCTATAGCAGTGCTTGCAACTATGTAAACCATTTCTATAAAAACTGTTGCAAACACTGCTGCAGATGGCTAAAGACTCACGCTCACCTAGGATTACTCTTTAAAGGGGCACTAAATACATTTTGTGCACTTCCCTCTAGTCATGGGTGCTGCCATTATGGAACGCAGGTTACACTGCAGGTATCTGAAGAGTTACTGTAGTAAAAGATAAGATTTCAACATGGCGCCAACCATGACTGGAGGGAGGCTGGGAATAACATCAATTATTTTGTTTATTAATTGTATTTAGTGTTTAATTTTTCTTTAACAAAGGATGCCAAGAGAACTAAGCAACACTGATAACAGAAGTATATTGGAAAGCTGTTTAAATGTCATGCTATACAATCCATGAAAGTTTTGACTTTACTGTCCCTTTAATTTACAATGGAAATGCAGTGTTTGATGGTATAAAAATGTTGATTCATTTATAAAGGATTTATGAAAAATGATAGAAAATGGTTAATTGCTCACACCAGTTGGACATTAGAAATCTAGAATTAATTTGTATGCTTTTGCTGCTTATTGTTTGTTTGCTTTTGTTTTGGTCTTTAAAACCCATTTAAAAATCATACAAAAATTTTAGTTTGTTTACCTAACCTAAATGCCAAAAATAGAAATAAGTATTGCATTCTGTTTAATTCAACAACATATGAAAAAGACCAGCGCATCCGCGACTCACGGTTAAATATTTATTACAGCTTGTTGGCATAACACACTGTGCACTTACTATAGTATAAACTTTAAAAATATATCTGAATAAAGCTGCACCGGTCTCATATAAGGATATTGAGATAAAAATAACCAGCCACATTCAAGGAAACTGGTTTATTGCGAACAACCTTATATTTTACTGATTTTTTTTTTTTCAAATTATTATTATTGCCTGAATTTTTAAGTTGACAACATATCATTTGTAATTTATATATTTTGATCTGAAAACTTTAAAGTATATTATTATAACTTCCTATACGGGTGTGGAGCTTCACAATAGTGACTTTCATTGATATCTTTCCAGCAGAACAAACATTTATCATTTAAAATACCATAGCAATGTAATGTACCTTGTGATTTTATGAAACGAAGCTCCATTTAGCAGTAAAATTATATTTCTTTTAATCCCGATGACATCACGTCATCCAGCCCTCAAATGTGGGTCGTCTAAGGGCTAACAATCTCGCCAATCGGATGTGTATTATTTGCATATAATTATATTACAGTCTCCTCATTCAACGCATGCGCAATACAATTAGCTTCCTCTTGCATGCGCATCTTGCGGCACTCAAGCTGACATGAGAGCTAGCTGGGGAAAAAAACGCATCCGATGACGTTGCGGTAACTCGCGCATGCGCATTGCGTCTTAGAGTCGCCATCTTACAACTGCCGTTGTCAGCACGGATTGGAAATCCGTAACGCAAGACAACACAGTGGGTTTGGAATAATTTTAATATTTCAAACATATATATATATTTTGTAAACAGTACACATTTAATACATGAACAACATTGAAAAAACCTTTATATTTACATGTATAGTTTTGTGATATAACCGTTACAATTCTGACTACAGTGTCCCTTTAACTAGAGAATTAAATAGATTTTGCAATCTATGACCTTAGGAGTTTGTACTCTTCCTGCCGTATTCATTAGTGAAACATTTCTCTCTCTGTACAGGCAGCGCAAGGCCCTTGTAACACTCCTAAACCAGGTATGTTGGACTTTGTCAACAAAGCAAAGTGGGATGCATGGAATTCTTTAGGGACTATATCGAAGGTAACTTAATTTTATATTTCACTTGTTAACCATGTACTTTATAAATTTTAACAAATACCTTTTTTAATATATATATTGTAATGTTTCATACATAACCTTACATAGGCTTGATAGTTTATAATTTGTGTAAGAGTAAAATAATATACTTTAATATATTTAATATATACTGTAATTGGTACACATTTTAATAATGTTTTTGTTTTGTCATTTTTTTTCCTTTCTTTACTTAAGACTGCTTCATAAGCATGGAATAATAATAATAAATATATATATATATATATATATATATATATATATATATATATATATATAAAATATATTTCTTGTTATATTCACTGTTTAGAATAGAATAAGGAAGGAGAACTAGAATAAAACAATAAAATGTTATTCTAAAATGTAAAATAAAATGTCTTTGTACTGACTGGGATCTGATGGTAAAAAAAAAAAACTATTGAAGTGCACATTTAACATCCAAGTAAAATTAGTTTTTAGCATTTAGAAAACAAATGCAGAAAATGGCTGTAGTACGCGTTTGTTTGGCACCATATTTAGTAGAGTAAAAGTGCAACACAGAAATATCTGAAGTTGCACCACAAAAACACATATTTGCTCATCTGTACCATTTTCAGTTAATGGTTTCAGAAACCCAAAATACCCTGAGACTGAGAAAACACGTGGGACTGATAAATCACTTTCCAGAGGCAGTTTACATTTAATGTATTTTTAAACTCGATTCTTTACCACTCAGCCAAATATTAAAAAGTAAATAAATAGAAATAACAAAAAAATCACTTTAGAATTGGCTGTAAATTAAACAGATGCTAAACCCTTGTAGGGTGTTCTTTTTAATCCAGCTAATCCTAGATATATATTACATAAATTCCTTGAGGCCTTTCTCTTATTGTTCTAACAATAGGGAATTGTGATATGTCTAAATGTATATGAGTCATAGGATTTAGGCAATATAAAGCCTACATAATTATTATGGTGGAAGCTTGGTCATGGGTAACAACATTTAAGTGTTCTGTTCTCTTACCACCAATCCTTTTTTAATTTATTTTAGATCACTTTTAATAAAACAAATCTTAAAAAGTATTGTCACAACACTTTATTTAATGAATTTGTAATAGACATGGATGACCTGATCAAACTAAGATTTTTGTAATTTCCACCCATATTAATACATTGTTCCCCTGTTACTACATCTAATTTAAAATAAAATGGTTGCTCATAACTTCCCCTTATGCAATTAAAAGACACAGTGTAACCCCTGCTGTAAATCACTAAATTTATTGTAGTTATTTAGGGTAGCACGATACTAACTGGTTTTCCACTATTGCATACATCAGTGTTTCTCAACTGCGGTCCTAAAGTACCCCCAACAGGGCAGATTTTCATTATAGCTGAACCAGTGCACATGTGAAGTAGTCAGCTGATCAGTAACACCATGGTTACTAACCTGCTCTCACCCATCAACTGATCATTTCACCTGTGCACAGATTTATATTCTATCAGTGCACTGGTATAATATAAACCTGCCCTGTTGGGGACCGCGGTTAAGAAACAATGGCATACATGATGCACGTGTTTTGTTTTTGTTTTCTTTTTATAAGTTAATTTATTATCCTTATACTTTCTAAGGAACAGTATATGTACTACTCATATTTTACTTGTTGATTGCAAGTTGAAAATAGGCCAATAGTCTGAATAATGTTTCTTATATATTGTCTATATTCATGTAACCTCAATCGTGATCCAATCCCTAATAATATTATTAGTATGGTATATAGGGCTTATTATCTTTTTAGGACCAAGTTTTATATAATACACCTGTTTGGTTACTAAATATAAAGGAAAAAAAATTGCATTCCAAAGCATGAGTGTTAAACACACACATAAAACATTTCAGATGCCTAACTTTTGTGTGTTGTGCACTCCATTGGATATTTGTATATGGATGCTGTATTTCATATTTTTAGTGAATATGGTGCTGCATTGCCCAGTCATTGAGTTGTTTTATTTAAGTGGTGCTTGTATTATTGGTAAAGAGGTAAAAACATCTTAATCTAATGTAACCAGATCTTCCTGGAAGATGCACAGTGCTTCAAAGTGATTTGTGGCAACCCCCCCCCCCCCCCCCCCCAAAAAAAAATAAAAAAAAAAAAAAAAAAATTACAACATACCTTCACTAAGTCATGCCACTGAAACATTTGTGAGATGCAGGAACAAAAGATGGTCTAGACATTAGTGCACATATAAACATGCAAATTTTAATTTTGCATAATTAAAGGGACATTAAACCCAATATTTTTCTTTCATTATTCAGATAGATAATATCATTTTAAGCAACATTCCAATTTACTTATATTATCTAATTTGCTTCATTCTTTAGCTATCCTTTGTAGAAAAATAGCAATGCACATGGACCATTCACACGAGGCATCTATGTGCAGCCACCAATCAGCAACTACTTAGCCTATCTAGATATACTTTTCAGCAAAGAATATCAAGATAATAAAGCAAATTAGAAAGTTGCTTACAATTGCACACTCTTTCTAAATCCTGAAAGAAAAATGTTTGGTTTTATGTCCCTTTAAGGGCCAAGGGCAAACAGGAAAAATCCATGCTAGAGCCAGTATTTGAAACACTAAACTAAAGTATAAGAAAAGGCGATAAGAAGTACAGAAAAGGTGAAAGTTTTTTTTAAGTAACCCTAAAGTGATGGAATAATTTTTCAGGAAAAGGAAGCTTTTATCAATAAGTAATGTAAGGTGTGTGTGTTTTTTTTTTTGTTTTTTTTTGTTTTTTTAATTCTAGGATAACGCCAGGAAGTCTTATATTGAACTAGTTTCTAGTTTGGTGTCTTCTGAAACTCCTGCTAAAGATATAACTATGTCCAGCACTGGTCATCAAAAATATGAAAGCCTACAGGTTTCTAACGAGGATAACATTACTAAAATTATTTTGAACCGTCCAGAAAAGAAAAATGCAATTACTCATCAGGTAAATAAAACTATAGCTTGTGTGTATGTATATACGGTGTGTTTTTTTATTTTTTATTATTAAATCTCTACATTTTTGTGAAGTATCCAGGTTATTGGAAAAAACATACTGAATGCACCTCTGCAAATCTGTTAAAGGGACACTGAACCCAATTTTTTTCTTTTGTGATTATAGTAACTTTCTAATTTACTCCTATTAGAAAATGTTCTTCATTCTATTGGTATCTTTATTTGAAAAGCAAGAATGTAAGTTTAGATGCCGGCCCATTTTTGGTGAACAACCTGGGTTGTTCTTGATGATTGGTGGATAAATTCACCAACCAATAAAAAAGTGCTGTCCAGGGTCTGGACTTTCTTTTTCAAATAAAGATAGCAAGAGAACAAAGGCAAATTGATAATAGGAGTAAATTAGAAAGTTGGTTAAAATTACATGCTCTATCTGAATCACGAAAGAAAAAAATTGGGTTTAGTATCCCTTTAAAGCTACACACTCTGCAACTTCAAAACCTGTTAGCACTAAAGAAAACAAGACTGGTGTCTTGTAGTACACTGCAAATGTCATATGAGAAACATTTGAATTATTATTTAAAGCAGTCTATTATAGAATATTCATAAGAAGCAGAAGAACTCCGGCAAGCCTCTAGGCGTTTCGTTTAAAATAAACTTTCTTTATTTGGAGCAGGATACAAACATCATAAAAAAAGTAAAGACAAAGTCTCTCAGCAGGACTTGTGTCTAACGCGTTTCGGCTGTTAACAAGCCTTACTCATAGACCATTATATTATAGAATATCATCTAATTATACTGAACATGGTGTAGTGAGGACACTCATTGGGCCGGCCCCATGTACTAAGCAGTGAACATTGCAATCGAGCCCTTCAGGGGCCTGCTTACAACAATGTAAGAAGCAGCAGTCAGACAACTTTTGCTTCTTAACCTCTCCTCCACCCCAGAGATGATGTAAATAAATCACCCCTGCTCTCATTTGATTGGTTGCACAAGAGCAGGAGCAACGCTGCACAATAAAATGCTTGTGCAATAGTCCATGCGGGAAAGGGGACATACACTATACACTCCCCATAAAAACAGGGGGGGGGGGGGGCAGGTTTCCAAGTCAGGAACCTTGTCCACCAGCACATTAATATATGGGGAACTATTATTTTTAGTTATTTGCCTCAAGTTGTGTACTTTTTTAATTTGGCCTTAGTGAGTCTTAAACACAAACAATAATGTTTTAATTCATTAGAGCATGTAATTGTATCACTTGTGACCCTGTAATTATTTCACTATAAGGGCCCTTTAATGCAGTTAACATGCCATGTCCTCTAATACCCCCATATATATTTTTTCTCTCCTTCTAACCCGTTCTGTTCTTATGGCCAGATTGGCCCACCAGGACACAAGTAGATTTCCAGGTGGGCCGCAGCAGTTGGGGCTGGCCAACTACAAATTAAGGGGGTGGTACTGAGAGTGAAACAAAGGAACTTACCTTGTAATATGTATTTCCTAGACCGTGTACCAGTTAGAAGCCCTCCTTTTAATGGTTTCTTGTATCTACTCTGCTTTCAGCCTATAGTATCTCACAATCTCCACTATTTTCGTATGCATGTGTGTTTTTATATTTGAGTAATTAATGTTTTTTGCATATTTTGACACAATCTTACCACCTTTTAGTTTGTGAGGGAAAAAACCCCAGCAATCACTGCAGGGGTAAAATGTTTGCAGAATATGACAGACCTGGAGGAGAAATTTCAGCTACACCCATGAAATGCCTCTGTTTAGACATCTAGCAGATGCAGCGAAACTCCTTTTAAAATATGGAAAATAATCCATTTTGAAATTCATAAATATATATTTCACAGGGTTTTTTTTTTTGTTGCATGTGCAGTGTAATTATATATTATGATTGTTACTGTGCAACTTAAAGTGATGGTAAAGTTGAAGTTTTTTAGTTACAATATTTGTAATCATAAACTAAAAGATGGGGACTTACAGTTATAAAAAGGCTTTGAAAAACGCTCAGTGAAGTAGGAAGTAGAATATCTGTTACGGGCAGAGGAACGGCGACATATAGGGTAATCAACCCTTTGAGTGCTAATGACGGCTCAGAGCCGTCATGAGCACTCTCCCACCTTAAGGGAGATTTGGGGGCTCCTAACCGCTCCTACCTCGGCGATCGTGCCTGTAGAGTGACAGGCATCGCTGGGGCTTCACGTGATGCGCGGTGACGTCACGCGCAATGAAGTGATGACGTCACTGCGCAACTTTATTTATACTTATCAATGTTAAGTATAGGAGGAGGGGGCATGCTGCTTAGAAGCCTGTATCTCAGGCATCTAAGCAGCTACAGACCCCCAAGACCCACTGTTGGAAAAGTAATCGCCTAACCTTTGTGTAAGTCTTGGGGGTCTGTAAAAAAAAAAAAAAAAAAAAATTTCAATTAAAATTTTAAAAAAAAAACTTAGAATATATTAGCACCCAGGTGGGAAAGTGCTTAGCACTCGTTAATTAAAAAAAAAAAAAAAGCATTTCCAAAGCCTCTTTATAAATTAAAGTCTGCATATTTTAGATTAGTTTATGATTACAAATATTGCAACTAAAAAAGTTGACCATCACTTTAAATTGTTTCCTTCCTGCACAGTTTTCAATATGAATAAATTTTCCCATAAAATACGATTTCTGCATAACAATTTTGTTACAGTTTTTAATTTATTTCAATAAGTCATTTATTAATTTTTTTTTTTATACAATTTATATATTACTATTTTTTTATGTGAGTCCTATTGTAATGCATGAATCGCCTTCACATACTGAAAAGCAGGGAACACCATTATGGTGTCTGTTGTGATATTAAACACTACAACCCCATTGCAAGACACACTGGTCTCAAGGTAAAAACTACCTTTTTAGAATTAGAACTGGAGAGTTTTCTTACAGAATCTCACAAGCCCAGAGAGCTTTATAGAATCGGGCCCTTACTCTCTTTGCTCTAATCTACCTTTTTAACTCCAGATGCCCCTTTCGCAACTTTCCCCTTTTTCCCACAGCTTTCCCCAATCTTTATATTCTATTTATGTCCCCTGATTTCTATTCCATTGCTTCCTACACTTGCCTCCCCCCTAGTCTGTTTCCTTTCTTACCTCTCTCTCCACATCTTTCCCCTTCTCTCTTCCCTCCCTTGTTTCGAATCTTTCCAGTCCTCAGCCTCTTTGACTTTCCAGCCCTTGCCAAATTTGCTTTTCTCAACCCGTCTCCTTGCTCAGCTAGTCATCATTTTCCTCTTTCTCTATCTTAGAATAATCATACATGATCATAAATGACAACCACACCTATTTACATTATAAATTAATGTCTATATATAGATCCTGCAACTGAGAAATTCAAACTGTTATGTGCAATTTATGATACAGAAATAATACTTCTTCCTTTAAAGAAATTTATCTTCTAATCACTAATTAATGTACAACATTTCTAACCAAACAAGAAAAAGAACTTTAATGTTATTTCAATTAAATAACATCCACATTATCAAAGAATGTATTTTTTTAATTCTCAATTAATGAGACATGCTATTTACTCCTCTCTATCTCTATGGCAACTAACAAATATAGAAATGAGTTAATTTGAGATTACATCTGCATTCTTTATTGAAGATAAATACCCATATGGTACATTTAATTTGCATTTGTCTAATTGTTTAAACGCTTATATCTGAATGATGATCGTGTTTCATTTTCATTTTAGATGTACAGTGAGCTTGTGCGGGCTTTAGAGGCAGCTGGAAAAGATGAATCCGTTATCACAGTCTTAACGGGTATCTTGTTTTGTTTGTTGCTGCCTTATTATGTATGTTATCATGAGTTTGTAAAGCGCTGCCAAATTCCATAGTGCTGAGTACTTGAGTAGGGGTGCACTAAAACACTAAGGAAAGGTAGAAAAGAAATACTGATACATAAATGACATTGGGTGAGCCATTGACAAGAGGCATATATGTGCAGTGTAACACAGTGATCACCTGGCTATACAGACAAATTTCATATATTTTTTCATATGCCATTTCCAGCTGATATGTGAGGGGGCAGCAAGCTGCTTGCTCTTCCTCCAAGTATGGCAAGAACATGGATTAGCTGTACTTCATGTGGGGGAGATAGAGAGCTCAAATTGCAGTGGGTATGAAAAAGGAATAGCATCTCAATGATCCTATGCTACAGCCTACAAGGAACTGCCTTTAGTAGGAGATTAGAGGGGTAAGAATAGATCCCTTGTAGTGGTAAAACGTGTATCACAACTGCAAGTGGGGCAAAATAAAACGGTCTATTAAAAATCTCCTCTCAATATGTGACACACTATCATACCATAACTGTCTTTTACTAAAATGAAACTTTTATCAGGAGTGTTGAAAGTTAGTCATTGATTAATTTAAAAGGACATGAACCCCAAATATTTTCTTTCATGATTTAGAAAGAGCATGCAATTTTAAACAACTTTCCAATTTACTCCTATTATCTAATTTGCTTCATTCTCTTAAATTAATTTGTTGAAACGCATATCTAAATAGGATCAGTAGTTGCTGATTGGTGGCTGCACATTGATACCTCGTGGAATGGGCTCACCCATGTGCATTGCTATTTCTTAAACAAATTATATTTTAACAATGAAGCAACTTGGATAATAGAAGTAAAGTGGAATGTTGTTTCAAATTGTAACCTCTATCTGAATCCTGAAAGGAAATTTTTGGGTATCGTGTCCCTTTAAGCTCAGGAGTGTGCACATTTCTGGAGAACTATATGTCGGCAGTTTTACAAGAATGTTATCCATTTGCAAGAGCACTAGGTGGCAGCACTATTGCCTGCCATGTGCTCCAGATGCATACCTAGGTATTTTTGGGGATTCATATGGATTCATATCCCTTTAATTACTGTGGCACAAAGTAGATTATGAGAACTGATCAGGTACCCATTGTATATCCTGTGCGTCTTACACCACACTCTTTTACTGATTTGGACTACCTTTTAGATGCCGGAAAATAAGCAGAAGAGAGATCTAGTTTTAGCAAATTTCATGTGATATAACAATAGTAATTATTATTTCTGACAAAAAATATTGCTTTTTTTAACAGATGAGTACTAAAATTGTACTATTTATGCCAGAATTGTTCGTTTCCAATACTACTAGGACACATTTAAAATGTTTTATTAGAGATGGTCACCTTGTTTATTTCATTGATGTACATAAATATGATATTTTTTTGTGTGACTTATTTTTCTTGATGCATTTGTTTATTTTCTTTTTTCATTTGTAGGACTTGGTGATTATTTCTGCAGTGGCAATGATCTAAACAATTTTACCAATATACCTCCGGAGGGCAAAGAAAAAATGGCAAAAGATGCAGCAGTTCTTTTAGAGTAAGCCAATGAAAGTCAACTAATGTATTGTAAGAACTGAATTTATGGGCACCATAAATTTAGTCAAGAGATAAATACAGTCATTTCCAAAGTTTTTTTTTTTTTCCTTCAAATATCAAGCAATGATCAACTTAATCAAAATATAATAAATACAATCAGAGCAGGCGCTACAATAGAGACAGACTAAGCAACCTGCAGGGGGGGTCAAATTTGGTGCATGATATAAATTGTTTTTTAATGTATATATTTACTTTTTTGCTGCGTAATTTGTGCTTCGTAGTAGTTGCCATATGTGGTGACATACTGGCTAGAATGAGAGGGGACTCCCCTGAAACATAAGAAAGTAGAGAGTGCAGGTCAGCTGGAAGCAGCCGGCTAAAATATCACAGCCAATGTAGACTTCATAAAAGTTGGTGGAGCTTGTAACAGTAGTGTAAATCCTAGCACCGGCCCTGAATACAATTACATATTATAGCCCATAATCCATGTGCTGATCTTTGTTTATCTGTGAAGTATTGTTTGTATCAAACATACACTATCAAACATATACTTCTCTATCTCATAACTCACAAATTCAAACTTTAAGCAAAATTGATATTATTTGTAATTAACATTCATATTTCTGCAAAATCTATAGAATAATGTTACAAGTTAGTAAATACTGTATCTTTGATTAATAGCACATTTATTTATTTATTTAAATTTATATTAAAAGACATAAAACTGAAATGTTTTCTTTTATGATTCAGCTAGAATACACAGTTTTAAACAACTTTCCAATTATATTATAAAGTTTGCTTCATTTTATTGGTGTCCTTTTGTTGGCTTGAAATTTCCACTAGTCCATGACAAGAAATCATAGCGGAATAATTTAACTTAATTCTATTTTTAACATTAGTAACTTTTTTCCTTCTGGGCTAGTAACATTTAACCCCTGGCTGGGAAAGTATCCAATGAACTTTCCAGAAGCCAGATAACACTTTAGAGAATGAGCTCCATAAGATATAAACCTGTGAGTTGTGTACTCCTGGATAGCTATTTGTGAATCTAGGCCAGTACAGGGACAGCAGGAGGAGATATCAGGGCCTACTCACTGCTCCTGTTCTGTTACATTCTCTGTATTCCCTGTGCACACTTCCCACTACTCTGTACAGCTTCTACATCAATTTAAGCTCTATTGCCTCATACTATTCCCTACTTCAAGACCTCAAACCCCAGCTCAATAGCTCAGCCCCAACAGTTTCCATTCATACACATCCTTCTACCATCCCTGTGGCCAAGAGCAAGCAACAAGCGCGTCACATCTAGCTTTGCGCACAGTAAGTAAATGACTGCAGAGATGTAACCCTACCTGTAGCTACAAGTGAGGGGCAGGTCAATGGAAGGGACGTACTTGTAGTTCTGGTCACATACAATGGTCAGGCACTAGCCGGTCAGTCAGCAAAATACGCTGAGCAGTGCGTCCAGGGATTTTACCCAGGGAGAACACTAAGTAAACACAAAGTTACCTAAAAGTATTGGTGTAATAATAACAAACACATTAGAGTATTTTACTGTTGTATTTACATGCCTCTTTAACTAAATGAAATTGCAAACTAATTAAGCCTGCACAAACTCTATAAGTTCATTAGTATGGATATCTTTTTTGCACTTGCACTGTAATGGGATAGTGTGATGTGGTATTAAGGTGGAATTATATTTGCATGGGGATAAGGCACAAAATATATACTTAAATTTATAAATTAATTTAATTCATGTTGCTGAGAGTCCATGAGGAAATATTTCCCTCCTGACAACTATGAGCAGCCAAAAGACACCCCAACAAATCAGAGCTTTAAATCCCTCCCACTACCCAAGATCCTCAGGCATACATATAACCAAGTAGATAAAGGGGGGAAAACAGAAAGATAAAGTTGGGCAAAGAAATGCAAAGCAAATATTGTGGTCAACTGAACAAAAAGTATGGACAGGGCTTGTGGACTCTCACCGTCATGAAATAAATTGATAATCAATTTTGTATTTTTTCATCAGATGGTGAGAGTCCACAAGTCATCACATGTAGGAATCAATACCCAAGCCGTGGAGCTAACAAGACCATTGTGCATAGGGGGGACAAACCGTGAAGGCAGGGCATTACTGTTCAGGCACTACGACCCACAGAACTTTTCTGCCAAAGGCAGCCTCAGAAACCATACACATAAAAATAAGTGTGCAAAGAAGACCAAATAGCTGACTTACAAATCTGATAAATGGAAGTCTTATTACGAAAGGCCCAAGAAGTAGCAACTGCTCTAGTTGAATGAGCAGTAATGCGTTTAAGGGGAGTTTTCGCTGCAACCAAATAAGCCTTGCAAATTAAAGCTTTAAATCAAGCTGCCAATGTAACTGCTTTCTGACCTTGGCCCAGAAACAAAATATTTGAAAGCTCTTACAACATCCAATGTGTGGAGAAGATGATTCTTAGAATTCTTAGGAGCAGGAAAAAAAGAAGGAACCACAATTTTCTGATTGAAAGTATCTGTAGATACCACCTTAAGAAGAAAATAGCTGGTGCAAAGAGAAGCCTTATCCTGATTAAGAATCAAAAGGGAGGATTTGGTGTAGATAGAACTCTAGGCAGAGGGGGAATCTTTCTGAGCCTCAGATTGCCAAAACATACAAAAACGCCCTGCAGATCTTAGCTTACCCGTAGATCTTTTTTACCTTGGGGCAGAAAAGATCCCTTGCCTGCTGTGACTGTGACAATAGAAGCATGCAGGTCCAAACAGATTTACTCTGGAAAGGGAGAGAAAGCAGTCTGCCATTAGAAACCCTATCAGCATACCAAGACTTAAGCCACAAAGTTCGCCTAGCTAAAACGGCTAATGCAGCATACTTAGCATTAATGCAAATAATTTCCACTGCTGCATCACAAATAAAGGAATTTGCTGTTCTCAGGAGATTAATAAAATACTTCATCTCATCGAAGTTGTGAAATATTCACACCAAACAGCAGTAGCAGCAGCAACACAAGCTACACTGACCGCAGGTCTAAACATTAAACCTACAAGCTGAAAATATTGCCTAAACCTTCATGTTTTATAGCTAAAGGATCCTTAAAAAAGCTATCCTCCAAAGGAATAGTGGTACGCCATGACAAAAGTGGAAATAGGGGACAGTTTCCCAAATCTCTGTATTAACAGAAGGGAGAGGGAATATAGATTTAAATTTAATAGATGAAACAAAAGGAATACCTGGTTTCTGCCATTCCCTAGAAATAATTTCAGAAACTGAATCAGGCATAGGAAAAGAGGAAGGCTGCTTAGGACCTGCCTTAAAAAAATATAAATCCTCTTTTTTAAACAGGTTGCTTGACTGTAGCAGGACACTCCTTTACCTTTTAAAGCAACTAAAACTCCACACAATAAAAGGCATGAATATGCTCAAGTCTGAAATTAAAGGACACATCCTATGCTGCAACAGCAGGGTCTTGAGACTGAGGGACTATCCTCAAAATAAGAATCCTCAGAGTCGGTAAAACTTCTTTCATTAATGGGTAACTTAGAGTGGTTGCTTCGAAGGGAAGTCCCTGATGAGCTAAAGGCCAAAGAAAGACCACATTCAAATCCTACGCTTAACAGCTGGAGGAAAACAGGTTATAGAAAAAATGTAATCCTTAAGTTTTGTAGAAAGTTCATATGAACTCTCCTGGGAGCAGCTTTGCTACAAACCATTGCACACACTGAAGCGCAGAAAACCCTGTTTAGGATTAGCAATAGACTCAGCACATGAGGTACAAATCTCAGCAGGGTGGGACACCTGAGAATCCCTTACAAAGCAAACAAAAACTAGAAGGGGTTAAAATAACAGATCTCCCTTCTAGAAGATCAGCTGACAGACCTGAGGCATGAGCTACGCCAGTTTGCTCCATTTATCAGTGAGAAAAAAGCTTAAAGGGACAGTCAACACCAGAATTTGTATTGTTTTAAAAGATAGATAATCCCTTAATTACCAATTCACCAGTTTTGCATAACCAACACAGTTATAATTGTACACGTTTTACCTCTGTAATTTCCTTGTATCTAAGACTGAACAGACTGCCCCCTTATTTCAGTTCTTTTGACAGACTTGCATTTTAGCCAATCAGAGCTGTCTCCATGGTAAATTCACGTGCATGAGCTCAATGTTATCTATATGAAACGCGTGAACTAATGCCCTCTAGTGGTGAAAAACTATCAAAATGCATTTAGATTAGAGGCAGCCTTCAAGGTCTAAGAAATTAGTATATGAACCCCCTAGGTTTAGCTTTCAACTAAGAATACCAAGAGAACAAAGCAAAATTGGTGATAAAAGTAAATTGGAAAGATGTTTAAAATTACATGCCCTTTTTGAAACATGAAAGTTTTTTTTGGACTTCACTGTCCCTTTGAGTATCAGGGATAAACAGAAGCAAATAAACCGTATAAAGCATACAAATAGTTAACCCCCTAAGGGAAGAAAAGGCACAATGTAAAATTGAATAACCCACAAAAGGTAAACATAAGATACTGTTTAAAGCACTGAAATAAACTGTACAACAGTAAAAATGCATACACAGCTAATAACATAGCACACAAAGGGCCAGACTACAAGTGGAGTGTTATTTAACGCTCCTGCTTGAGCCTTAAAGGGACAGTCTACACCAGAATTTGTATTGTTTTAAAAGATAGATAATCCCATTTATTACCGATTCCCTATTATTATTATTTTTTAACCAACACAGTTATATTAATACACATTTTACCTCTTTGATTACCTTGTATCTAAGCCTCTGCAAACTACCCCTTATTTCAGTTCTTTTGACAGACTTTCATTTTAGCCAATTAGTGCTCACAGCTAGGTAACTCCCACGTGCGTAAACAGTGTTATCTATATGACACACATGAACTAACGCCCTCTAGTTGTGAAAAGCTGTCAAAATGCATTCAGATAAGAGGCAGTGTTCAAGGTCTAAGAAATTAGCATATGGACCTTTTAGGTTTAGCTTTCAACTAAGAATACCAACACATACAAAGCAAAATTGATGATAAAAGTAAATTGGAAAGTTGTTTAAAATGACATGCCCTATCAGAATCATAAAAATTTATTTTGGGCTAGACTGTCCCTTTAACTATGCTCGAATCGTTTTGTGCTAGTCGGGTTGCGCTCATATTATGAGTAAAAAGTAAACTGTTCTCGCTCGAATATTCCATGCACGTTCACGTATTCCCCCATAGAAGTCAATAGAGGGAAAAAAAAACACCCTACTCAAGCGCAAACACATCCCATATTCTCAAGTGCGCTAACCCTACATGAAAATATGAATATCTCACATTCCAATGTTCTTCACATAGCAGAATGTTCTATTTATTCCTAAATATAAATAAATATGTGTGTGTGTGTGTATATGTGTATGTATATATATATATATATATATATATATATATATATATATATATATATACATATACACACACACACACGTGTGTGTCTCTCTCTGTCAATACTTATATACACACATATAAATACATATGTATATGTTTTTTTTATTTTTAACACCTGGGACCTCATATCTTTGAGCCCTTACAACTTTTTTCTGCAATATTTTTTTTAAATCATTTTTATTAGGTGGTGGTGTTATGAGTGTATCTGTTTCGTTAACCAGACCTTTGAGGAAACGGTAATCATTCTAGCGTAAATCAAGATTGCGCTCAAGCGATTGCTTTCAACTTGTTATACAAGCAAAAAACCCAACTTGCGCAAACCCCCACAATATAACCCTTATCCCTCGTGTGTAACTGTTAGTGCTCCACTCATAATCTGGCCAAAGTGTTTTTATACCCAAAATTTTAAGTTTATGCTTGGATGATCAGAGTGCCTTACCACTTCTAGAAACACAGGAACAGGAAAGCATTAGAACACAGAAAAGGAGTGCTAAAAAGTGAGCTAAAACAGTTATACTTTAGCGTGCCTGTGAGCCCTAAAGCTAAAAATCCGAAGGTAACAAGCAGGAATATAGTGCAGGTTAAGTAAAACATAATGTGCATTGCTCAGAAACCATTTCTGCGCGAGCTAATTTAAAGCAACAGTAACCTCAACAAACAAAGTTGGGTTGTTTTTTTTTGGGGGGGGGGGGTTTGTCTGCAAAAGTGCTATAAACTGCTAGTATAAAGTGTATGGTGTATAAAAATATGTCCCCAGACAATGTGAAGCATATGAACATGTTCATACTAATAGCTGGTGAGCTATGAAGGTGCAGGTACTTACCTCTCAGCACGTCCACTGTGCTTAGCTCAGGTGCAGCAACTTGCTTCTAGTAGACGAGCCCATCCTAAGTAGTGCAAGCACAATGCCAAGGATCTAAATCAGTAACGGCATCTCAACCCAGGAGATTGGTGGACAAGTCCACATTTCACCTGAGACCTGCCACACTCCTCACTGAGAAAAGACATTTCACTGCCTGGCTGATAACTTTTTGTCTACTCCTCTGAATGACAGGTTATTGAGAGGAGGATTCGGGCCTCAGACCAATTAGAGGATCCCCTTTCAAAAGATGAGTAGATCTTGCACGTCACTTTCTCTTATCAAGGTGGCAAAAGAAAATTACATAGGATCATGGGAAGTGGGAGGGATTTAAAGCTCTGGTGTGTCTTTTGTCTCCTCCTCCTATGTGGTCAGGATGGGAATATTCCCACATGTGATGACCATCTGATGAAAGAAAAAAAATGAAACTAATTGCCATGTTGCTTTTATATATTGAAGTATAGACTATTTTTAACTTTTTTTTTTTTTTTTTTCTTCCACAGGGGCTTTGTCAGCTCATTCATTGATTTTCCTAAGCCTCTCATTGCTGTGGTAAATGGACCTGCAGTTGGAATTTCTGTGACAATCCTTGGGTTGTTTGATCTTGTATATGCCACTGATAGGGTGAGCCCTTGACTTTTTATTTTAATTTTGTTTTGTGATATATGAAACAGAAATAGTTGTCAAATTGAAAGTGATACATTGTTTGAGATGGGATCTATTTGCTGATGGAAACCCCTATACCTAAATTAACTTTATTTAGAAAAAAAGTTTGTAATAACATATATTGATACATTGCTCTGGTTGATTTATATTTTACATATATACATTTTCTTCTGTTATGTGTGATCAGTCCACGGGTCATCATTACTTCTGGGATATAACTCCTCCCCAACAGGAAATGCAAGAGGATTCACCCAGCAGAGCTGCATATAGCTCCTCCCCTCTACGTCACTCCCAGTCATTCTCTTGCACCCAACGACTAGATAGGATGTGTGAGAGGACTATGGTGATTATACTTAGTTTTTATAACTTCAATCAAAAGTTTGTTATTTTACAATAGCACCGGAGCGTGTTATTACCTCTCTGGCAGAGTTTGAAGAAGAATCTACCAGAGTTTTTACTATGATTTTAACCGGAGTAGTTAAGATCATATTGCTGTTTCTCGGCCATCTGAGGGAGGTAAAAGCTTCAGATCAGGGGACAGCGGGCAGATGAATCTGCATTGAGGTATGTAGCAGTTTTTATTTTCTGAATGGAATTGATGAGAAAATCCTGCCATACCGTTATAATGACATGTATGTATACTCTACACTTCAGTATTCTGGGGATGGTACTTCACTGGAATTACTCTGTAAAAAGTACATTAAACCTTTTAATAGGTATTTATTATGTTAAACGTTTTTGCTGGAATGTAGAATCGTTTGCATTTTCTGAGGTACTGAGTGAATAAATGTTTGGGCATTATTTTTCCACTTGGCAGTTGCTTGTTTTAATTGTGACAGTTTCGTTTCTCTCTCACTGCTGTGTGTGAGGGGGAGGGGCCGTTTTTTGGCGCTCTTTGCTACGCATCAAAAATTTCCAGTCAGTTACTCTTGTATTTCCTGCATGATCCGGTTCATCTCTAACAGAACTCAGGGGTCTTCAAACTTCTTTGAAGGGAGGTAGATTCTCTCAGCAGAGCTGTGAGACTTATATATTGACTGTGATTAAAAACGTTGCTCTGTAATTTCTTCTGTTATGTGTGATCAGTCCACGGGTCATCATTACTTCTGGGATATAACTCCTCCCCAACAGGAAATGCAAGAGGATTCACCCAGCAGAGCTGCATATAGCTCCTCCCCTCTACGTCAGTCCCAGTCATTCTCTTGCACCCAACGACTAGATAGGATGTGTGAGAGGACTATGGTGATTATACTTAGTTTTTATGACTTCAATCAAAAGTTTGTTATTTTAAAATAGCACCGGAGCGTGTTATTACTTCTCTGGCAGAGTTTGAGGAAGAATCTGACAGAGATTTTTTACTATGATTTTAACCGGAGTCGTTAAGATCATATTGCTGTTCTCGACCATCTGAGGGAGGTAAAGGCTTCAGATCAGGGGACAGCGGGCAGATGAATCTGCATTGAGGTATGTGGCAGTTTTTATTTTCTGAATGGAATTGATGAGAAAAGCCTGCCATACCGTTAAAATGACATGTATGTATACACTTCAGTATTCTGGGGATGGTATTTCACCGGAACTACTGTGTTAAGGTCACTAATCCTTTTAATAACTATTCTCATGTTAAACGTTTTTGCTGGAATGTAGAATCGTTTACATTGCTGAGGTACTGTGTGAATAAATGTTTGGGCATTATTTTCCACTTGGCAGTTTTTTGCTTTAATTGTGACAGTTTCGTTTCTCTTCACTGCTGTGTGGGAGAGGGAGGGGCCGTTTTTGGCGCTCTTTGCTACGCATCAAAAAATTCCAGTCAGCTACTTTTATATGTCCTGCATGATCCGGTTCATTTCTGACAGATCTCAGGGGTCTTCAAACTTCTTTGAAGGGAGGTAAATTCTCTCAGCAGAGCTGTGAGAATTCTTATAGTGACTGTGTATAAAAAACGTTGTTTTGTTTTCTTATGTACAAATTTAATTAGTGTTGTTTTTTACTAATGGGAACAAACCTTTGCTAAAAGTTGTGTTGTTTTAAAATTTGATGCAATAACTGTTTTTCAGTTCATTATTTCAACTGTCATTTAATCGTTAGTACCTCTTTGAGGCACAGTACGTTTTTTGCTAAAAAAGATTATAACCAAGTTGTAAGTTTTTTGCTAGTGTGTTAAACATGTCTGACTCAGAGGAAGATATCTGTGTCATTTGTTCCAATGCCAAGGTGGAGCCCAATAGAAATTTATGTACTAACTGTATTGATGCTACTTTAAATAAAAGTCAATCTGTACAATGTGAACAAATTTCACCAAACAGCGAGGGGAGAGTTATGCCGACTAACTCGCCTCACGCGACAGTACCTGCATCTCCCGCCCGGGAGGTGCGTGATATTTTGGCGCCTAGTACATCTGGGCGGCCATTACAGATAACATTACAAGATATGGCTACTGTTATGACTGAAGTTTTGTCTAAATTACCTGAACTAAGAGGCAAGCGTGATCACTCTGGGGTGAGAACAGAGTGCGCTGACAATGCTAGGGCCATGTCTGATACTGCGTCACAGCTCGCAGAGCATGAGGACGGAGAGCTTCATTCTGTGGGTGACGGTTCTGATCCAAACAGATTGGACTCAGATATTTCAAATTTTAAATTTAAATTGGAGAACCTCCGTGTACTACTAGGGGAGGTCTTAGCAGCTCTCAACGATTGTAACACTGTTGCAATACCAGAGAAACTGTGTAGGTTGGATAAATACTTTGCGGTACCGGCGAGTACTGACGTTTTTCCTATACCTAAGAGACTAACTGAAATTGTTACTAAGGAGTGGGATAGACCCGGTGTGCCGTTCTCACCCCCTCCAATATTTAGAAAGATGTTTCCAATAGACGCCACCACTCGGGACTTATGGCAAACGGTCCCCAAGGTGGAGGGAGCAGTTTCTACTTTAGCTAAGCGTACCACTATCCCGGTGGAGGATAGCTGTGCTTTCTCAGATCCAATGGATAAAAAATTAGAGGGTTACCTTAAGAAAATGTTTGTTCAACAAGGTTTTATATTACAACCCCTTGCATGTATCGCGCCGATTACGGCTGCGGCAGCATTTTGGATTGAGTCGCTGGAAGAGAACCTTAGTTCCTCTACGCTAGACGACATTACGGACAGGCTTAGAGTCCTTAAACTAGCTAATTCTTTCATTTCGGAGGCCGTAGTACATTTAACCAAACTTACGGCTAAGAACTCAGGATTCGCCATACAGGCACGCAGGGCACTGTGGCTAAAATCCTGGTCAGCTGATGTTACTTCTAAGTCCAAATTACTTAATATACCTTTCAAGGGGCAGTCCTTATTCGGGCCCGGTTTGAAAGAAATTATCGCTGACATTACGGGAGGTAAGGGCCACGCCCTACCTCAAGACAAGGCCAAAGCTAAGGCTAGACAGTCTAATTTTCGTCCCTTTCGGAATTTCAAAACAGGAGCAGCATCAACCTCCACTGCACCAAAACAGGAAGGAGCTGTTGCTCGTTACAGGCAAGGCTGGAAGCCTAACCAGTCCTGGAACAAAAGCAAGCAGGCCAGGAAACCTGCTGCTGCCCCAAAGACAGCATGAACCGAGAGCCCCCGATCCGGGACCGGATCTAGTAGGGGGCAGACTCTCTCTCTTCGCCCAGGCCTGGGCAAGAGATGTTCAGGATCCCTGGGCACTAGAGATCATATCTCAGGGATACCTTCTAGACTTCAAATTATCTCCCCCAAGAGGGAGATTTCATCTGTCAAGGTTGTCAACAAACCAGATAAAGAAAGAAGCGTTTCTACGCTGCGTACAAGATCTGTTAACAATGGGAGTGATCCATCCGGTTCCGTGGTCGGAACAAGGACAAGGGTTCTACTCAAACCTGTTTGTGGTTCCCAAAAAAGAGGGAACTTTCAGGCCAATCTTAGATTTAAAGACTCTAAACAAATTCCTAAGAGTTCCATCATTCAAAATGGAAACTATTCGGACTATTTTACCCATGATCCAAGAGGGTCAGTTCATGACCACAGTGGATTTAAAGGATGCTTACCTTCACATACCGATCCACAAAGATCATCACCGGTATCTAAGGTTTGCCTTCTTAGACAGGCACTACCAGTTTGTAGCTCTTCCATTCGGATTGGCTACGGCTCCAAGAATCTTCACAAAGGTTCTGGGTGCCCTTCTAGCGGTACTAAGACCGCGAGGGATTTCGGTAGCTCCGTACCTAGACGACATTCTAATACAAGCTTCAAGCTTTCAAACTGCCAAGTCTCATACAGAGTTAGTTCTGGCATTTCTAAGGTCGCATGGATGGAAAGTGAACGAAAAGAAGAGTTCTCTCTTTCCTCTCACAAGAGTTCCATTCTTGGGGACTCTTATAGATTCTGTAGAAATGAAGATTTACCTGACAGAAGACAGGTTAACAAAACTTCAAAATGCATGCCGCGTCCTTCATTCCATTCAACACCCGTCAGTAGCTCAATGCATGGAGGTGATCGGCTTAATGGTAGCGGCAATGGACATAGTACCTTTTGCACGCCTACACCTCAGACCGCTGCAACTATGCATGCTAAGTCAGTGGAATGGGGATTACTCAGATTTGTCCCCTACTCTGAATCTGAATCAAGAGACCAGAAATTCTCTTCTATGGTGGCTTCATCGGCCACACCTGTCCAGGGGAATGCCATTCAGCAGGCCAGACTGGACAATTGTAACAACAGACGCCAGCCTACTAGGTTGGGGCGCTGTCTGGAATTCTCTGAAGGCTCAGGGACTATGGAATCAGGAGGAGAGTCTCCTTCCAATAAACATTCTGGAATTGAGAGCAGTTCTCAATGCCCTTCTGGCTTGGCCCCAGTTAATAACTCGGGGGTTCATCAGGTTTCAGTCGGACAACATCACGACTGTAGCTTACATCAACCATCAGGGAGGGACAAGAAGCTCCCTAGCAATGATGGAAGTATCAAAGATAATTCGCTGGGCAGAGTCTCACTCTTGCCACCTGTCAGCAATCCACATCCCGGGAGTGGAGAACTGGGAGGCGGATTTCTTGAGTCGCCAGACTCTTCATCCGGGGGAGTGGGAACTTCATCCGGAGGTCTTTGCCCAAATACTTCGACGTTGGGGCAAACCAGAGATAGATCTCATGGCGTCTCGCCAGAACGCCAAACTTCCTCGCTACGGGTCCAGATCCAGGGATCCGGGAGCAGTTCTGATAGATGCTTTGACAGCACCTTGGAACTTCAGGATGGCTTATGTGTTTCCACCCTTCCCGCTGCTTCCTCGATTGATTGCCAAAATCAAACAGGAGAGAGCATCAGTAATTCTAATAGCACCTGCTTGGCCACGCAGGACTTGGTATGCAGATCTAGTGGACATGTCATCCTGTCCGCCTTGGTCTCTACCTCTGAGACAGGACCTTCTGATACAGGGTCCATTCAAACATCAAAATCTAACTTCTCTGAAGCTGACTGCTTGGAAATTGAACGCTTGATTTTATCAAAACGTGGTTTTTCTGAGTCGGTTATTGATACCCTGATTCAGGCTAGGAAGCCTGTTACCAGAAGGATTTACCATAAAATATGGCGGAAATACCTATACTGGTGCGAATCCAAAGGTTACTCCTGGAGTAAGGTTAGGATCGCTAGGATATTGTCTTTTCTACAAGAAGGTTTAGAAAAGGGTTTATCAGCTAGTTCATTAAAGGGACAGATTTCAGCTCTGTCCATCTTGTTACACAGACGTCTGTCAGAAAATCCAGACGTCCAGTCCTTTTGTCAGGCTTTAGCTAGGATCAAGCCTGTGTTTAAAGCTGTTGCTCCACCATGGAGTTTAAACTTAGTTCTTAACGTTTTACAGGGTGTTCCGTTTGAACCCCTTCATTCCATTGATATAAAAATGTTATCTTGGAAAGTTCTGTTTTTAATGGCTATTTCCTCGGCTCGAAGAGTCTCTGAGTTATCAGCCTTACATTGTGATTCCCCTTATCTGATTTTTCACTCAGACAAGGTAGTTCTGCGTACTAAACCTGGGTTCTTACCTAAGGTAGTCACTAACAGGAACATCAATCAAGAGATTGTTGTCCCATCCTTGTGTCCAAATCCTTCTTCAAAGAAGGAACGTCTTTTACACAATCTGGATGTAGTTCGTGCCCTCAAGTTCTACTTGCAGGCAACTAAAGATTTTCGCCAAACTTCTTCCTTGTTTGTCGTTTACTCTGGACAGAGGAGAGGTCAAAAAGCTTCTGCTACCTCTCTCTCTTTTTGGCTTCGTAGCATAATACGTTTAGCCTATGAGACTGCTGGACAGCAGCCTCCTGAAAGAATTACAGCTCACTCCACTAGAGCTGTGGCTTCCACTTGGGCCTTTAAGAATGAGGCCTCTGTTGAACAGATTTGCAAGGCTGCAACTTGGTCTTCGCTTCATACTTTTTCCAAATTTTACAAATTTGACACTTTTGCTTCTTCGGAGGCTATTTTTGGGAGAAAGGTTCTTCAGGCAGTGGTTCCTTCTGTATAATGAGCCTGCCTATCCCTCCCGTCATCCGTGTACTTTTGCTTTGGTATTGGTATCCCAGAAGTAATGATGACCCGTGGACTGATCACACATAACAGAAGAAAACATAATTTATGCTTACCTGATAAATTCCTTTCTTCTGTTGTGTGATCAGTCCACGGCCCGCCCTGTTTTAAGGCAGGTAAATATCTTTTAAATTATACTCCAGTCACCACTTCACCCTTGGTTACTCCTTTCTCGTTGTTTCTTGGTCGAATGACTGGGACTGACGTAGAGGGGAGGAGCTATATGCAGCTCTGCTGGGTGAATCCTCTTGCATTTCCTGTTGGGGAGGAGTTATATCCCAGAAGTAATGATGACCCGTGGACTGATCACACAACAGAAGAAAGGAATTTATCAGGTAAGCATAAATTATGTTTTTTACGTTTCAAATTTAATTATTGTTACTTTACTAATGGGAACAAACCTTTGCTAAAAGTTGTGTTGTTTTCAAGGATTGATGCTATAACTGTTTTTCAGTTCATTATTTCAACTGTCATTTAATCGTTTAGTGCTTCTTTGAGGCACAGTACGTTTTTGTTAAATAAGATTGTAACCAAGTTGCAAGTTTATTTGCTAGTGTGTTAAACATGTCTGATTCAGAGGAAGATACCTGTGTCATTTGTTCCAATGCCAAGGTGGAGCCCAATAGAAATTTATGTACTAACTGTATTGATGCTACTTTAAATAAAAGCCAATCTGTACAAATTGAACAAATTTTACCAAACAGCGAGGGGAGAGTTATGCCGACTAACTCGCCTCACGTGTCAGTACCTGCATCTCCCGCCCGGGAGGTGCGTGATATTGTGGCGCCTAGTACATCTGGGCGGCCATTACAGATAACATTACAAGATATGGCTACTGTTATGACTGAAGTTTTGGCTAAATTACCAGAACTAAGAGGCAAGCGTGATCACTCTGGGGTGAGAACAGAGTGCGCTGATAATACTAGGGCCATGTCTGATACTGCGTCACAGCTTGCAGAGCATGAGGACGGAGAGCTTCATTCTGTGGGTGACGGTTCTGATCCAAACAGATTGGATTCAGATATTTCAAATTTTAAATTTAAATTGGAGAACCTCCGTATATTACTAGGGGAGGTTTTAGCGGCTCTTAATGATTGTAACACTGTTGCAATACCAGAGAAATTGTGTAGGTTGGATAAATACTTTGCGGTACCGGCGAGTACTGACGTTTTTCCTATACCTAAGAGACTAACTGAAATTGTTACTAAGGAGTGGGATAGACCCGGTGTGCCGTTCTCACCCCCTCCAATATTTAGAAAGATGTTTCCAATAGACGCCACCACACGGGACTTATGGCAAACGGTCCCTAAGGTGGAGGGAGCAGTTTCTACTTTAGCTAAGCGTACCACTATCCCGGTGGAGGATAGCTGTGCTTTTTCAGATCCAATGGATAAAAAAATTAGAGGGTTACCTTAAGAAAATGTTTGTTCAACAAGGTTTTATATTGCAACCCCTTGCATGCATCGCGCCGATTACGGCTGCGGCAGCATTTTGGATTGAGTCTCTGGAAGAGAACCTTAGTTCAGCTACGCTGGACGACATTACGGACAGGCTTAGAGTCCTTAAACTAGCTAATTCATTCATTTCGGAGGCCGTAGTACATTTAACCAAACTTACGGCTAAGAACTCAGGATTCGCCATTCAGGCACGTAGGGCGCTGTGGCTAAAATCCTGGTCAGCTGATGTAACTTCTAAATCCAAATTACTTAATATACCTTTCAAGGGGCAAACTTTATTTGGGCCCGGTTTGAAAGAAATTATCGCTGACATTACAGGAGGTAAGGGCCACACCCTGCCTCAAGACAAAGCCAAAGCTAAGGCTAGACAGTCTAATTTTCGTCCCTTTCGGAATTTCAAAGCAGGAGCAGCACCAACTTCCACTGCACCAAAACAGGAAGGAGCTGTTGCTCGTTACAGACAAGGCTGGAAACCTAACCAGTCCTGGAACAAGGGCAAGCAGGCCAGGAAACCTGCTGCTGCCCCTAAGACAGCATGAATCGAGGGCCCCCGATCCGGGACCGGATCTAGTGGGGGGCAGACTCTCTCTCTTCGCCCAGGCTTGGGCAAGAGATGTTCAGGATCCCTGGGCGCTAGAGATCATATCTCAGGGATACCTTCTAGACTTCAAATTCTCTCCCCCAAGAGGGAGATTTCATCTGTCAAGGTTGTCAACAAACCAGATAAAGAAAGAAGCGTTTCTACGCTGTGTACAAGATCTGTTATTAATGGGAGTGATCCATCCGGTTCCGCGGTCGGAACAAGGACAAGGGTTTTACTCAAACCTGTTTGTGGTTCCCAAAAAAGAGGGAACTTTCAGGCCAATCTTGGATTTAAAGATCCTAAACAAATTCCTAAGAGTTCCATCGTTCAAAATGGAAACTATTCGGACAATCTTACCCATGATCCAAAAGGGTCAGTACATGACCACAGTGGATTTAAAGGATGCTTACCTTCACATACCGATTCACAAAGATCATTACCGGTATCTAAGGTTTGCCTTCTTAGACAGGCATTACCAGTTTGTAGCTCTTCCATTCGGATTGGCTACGGCTCCAAGAATCTTCACAAAGGTTCTGTGTGCCCTTCTGGCGGTACTAAGACCGCGAGGAATTTCGGTAGCTCCGTACCTAGACGACATTCTGATACAAGCTTCAAGCTTTCAAACTGCCAAGTCTCATACAGAGTTAGTTCTGGCATTTCTAAGGTCGCATGGATGGAAAGTGAACGAAAAGAAGAGTTCTCTCTTTCCTCTCACAAGAGTTCCATTCTTGGGGACTCTTATAGATTCTGTAGAAATGAAGATTTATCTGACAGAAGACAGATTAACAAAGCTTCTAAATGCATGCCGTGTCCTTCATTCCATTCAACTCCCGTCAGTAGCTCAATGCATGGAGGTGATCGGTTTAATGGTAGCAGCAATGGACATAGTACCCTTTGCACGTCTACATCTCAGACCGCTGCAATTGTGCATGCTGAGTCAGTGGAATGGGGATTACTCAGACTTGTCCCCTACTCTGAATCTGGATCAAGAGACCAGAAACTCTCTTCTATGGTGGCTTTCTCGGCCACATCTGTCCAGGGGGATGCCATTCAGCAGACCGGACTGGACAATTGTAACAACAGACGCCAGCCTACTAGGTTGGGGCGCTGTCTGGAATTCTCTGAAGGCTCAGGGACAATGGAATCAGGAGGAAAGTCTCCTGCCAATAAACATTCTGGAATTGAGAGCAGTTCTCAATGCCCTTCTGGCTTGGCCCCAGTTAAAAACTCGGGGGTTCATCAGGTTTCAGTCGGACAACATTACGACTGTAGCTTACATCAACCATCAAGGAGGGACAAGAAGCTCCCTAGCAATGATGGAAGTATCAAAGATAATTCGCTGGGCAGAGTCTCACTCTTGCCACCTGTCAGCAATCCACATCCCGGGAGTGGAGAACTGGGAGGCGGATTTCTTGAGTCGCCAGACTTTTCATCCGGGGGAGTGGGAACTTCATCCGGAGGTCTTTGCCCAAATACTTCGACGTTGGGGCAAACCAGAGATAGATCTCATGGCGTCTCGCCAGAACGCCAAACTTCCTCGCTACGGGTCCAGATCCAGGGATCCGGGAGCGGTTCTGATAGATGCTTTGACAGCACCTTGGAACTTCGGGATGGCTTATGTGTTTCCACCCTTCCCGCTGCTTCCTCGATTGATTGCCAAAATCAAACAGGAGAGAGCATCAGTGATTCTAATAGCGCCTGCATGGCCACGCAGGACTTGGTATGCAGATCTAGTGGACATGTCATCCTGTCCGCCTTGGTCTCTACCTCTAAGACAGGACCTTCTGATACAGGGTCCATTCAAACATCAAAATCTAACTTCTCTGAAGCTGACTGCTTGGAAATTGAACGCTTGATTTTATCAAAACGTGGTTTTTCTGAGTCGGTTATTGATACCCTGATACAGGCTAGGAAGCCTGTTACCAGAAGGATTTACCATAAGATATGGCGTAAATACCTATACTGGTGCGAATCCAAAGGTTACTCCTGGAGTAAGGTTAGGATTCCTAGGATATTGTCCTTTCTACAAGAAGGTTTAGAAAAGGGTTTATCGGCTAGTTCATTAAAGGGACAGATCTCAGCTCTGTCCATCTTGTTGCACAGGCGTCTGTCAGAAAATCCAGACGTCCAGGCCTTTTGTCAGGCTTTAGCTAGAATCAAGCCTGTGTTTAAAACTGTTGCTCCGCCATGGAGTTTAAACCTTGTTCTTAACGTTCTACAAGGAGTTCCGTTTGAACCCCTTCATTCCATTGATATAAAGTTGTTATCTTGGAAAGTGTTATTTTTAATGGCTATTTCTTCGGCTCGGAGAGTCTCTGAGTTATCAGCTTTACATTGTGATTCTCCTTATTTGATTTTTCATTCAGATAAGGTAGTTCTGCGTACTAAACCTGGGTTCTTACCTAAGGTAGTCACTAACAGGAACATCAATCAAGAGATTGTTGTTCCTTCTTTATGCCCAAATCCTTCTTCAAAGAAGGAACGTCTTCTACACAATCTGGATGTAGTTCGTGCCCTCAAGTTCTATTTGCAGGCAACTAAGGATTTTCGACAAACGTCTTCCCTGTTTGTCGTGTACTCTGGTCAGAGGAGAGGTCATAAGGCTTCGGCTACCTCTCTCTCCTTTTGGCTTCGTAGCATAATTCGTTTAGCCTATGAGACTGCTGGACAGCAGCCTCCTGAAAGAATTACAGCCCATTCTACTAGAGCTGTGGCTTCCACTTGGGCCTTTAAGAATGAGGCCTCTGTTGAACAGATTTGCAAGGCTGCAACTTGGTCTTCGCTTCATACTTTTTCCAAATTTTACAAATTTGACACTTTTGCTTCTTC
Source organism: Bombina bombina (assembly GCF_027579735.1). NCBI lineage: Eukaryota > Metazoa > Chordata > Amphibia > Anura > Bombinatoridae > Bombina > Bombina bombina. The sequence goes on along the minus strand of NC_069503.1, from coordinate 693,275,577 downwards.
GGAGGCTATTTTTGGGAGAAAGGTTCTTCAGGCAGTGGTTCCTTCTGTATAATGAGACTGCCTATCCCTCCCGTCATCCGTGTACTTTTGCTTTGGTATTGGTATCCCAGAAGTAATGATGACCCGTGGACTGATCACACATAACAGAAGAAAACATAATTTATGCTTACCTGATAAATTCCTTTCTTCTGTTGTGTGATCAGTCCACGGCCCGCCCTGTTTTTTAAGGCAGGTAAATATCTTTTAAATTATACTCCAGTCACCACTTCACCCTTGGTTCTCCTTTCTCGTTGATTCTTGGTCGAATGACTGGGAGTGACGTAGAGGGGAGGAGCTATATGCAGCTCTGCTGGGTGAATCCTCTTGCATTTCCTGTTGGGGAGGAGTTATATCCCAGAAGTAATGATGACCCGTGGACTGATCACACAACAGAAGAAAGGAATTTATCAGGTAAGCATAAATTATGTTTTTCTTTATCTTTAATATAGTGAATACAATTAATTGCCTGATACTTAGCTATTTATTTAGCCATTGGACATGTGTAATAGGTACTTATGAGCTTATGCAGAACAAATATTTCCATAGCCATTCATTCTGTCATTCAAATGTTTCTAAAGAACCATGTTAATATTTAAAAATCTAAGTTATCATTTGAATATTAAATTTAAATCATTATTCCCAGATACGTTTATTGAAGCATTTGATAATTCCTATTATCCTAATTCTTTGAAGGTATAATCTAGATTTTATTAAAGACACAGACAAGTATTTTGCATATCTTTCTTTTACTACTCATATGCAGCCTTTTAAAGTAAAACATAACATATATTGAAAAAACAATAAGAAGCTAACATGAGAGCTACTTATAATAGACAAGAAAAAAGCAGCCAATCAGAGAAGGGAGTTAAGTATAAACAGATCCTATCACTGTCAAACCTCCTCTTTCTAACTTATGCTCACAAAGAACACAATATTAATAAACATGAAAAGTCCAAAACAGCACAGAATCACAAAAGCCAACAAAACGAAGAATTGATTGAAGAATTTTTTAGAACTGATTAAATTGATTGAAGAAATCAAAGAAGTCCAGGTTCCTATTGATGAAAGATGATCTTCTTGAAATGAAGGTTTAAATCCAGGGATAAGGAACGGATTGCATTCAGATGGAAACTGTCAAAGACAAAAATTATTAATAATATATATAAAACAAGAATAGGGAGGGATATAACAACATATTTGAGGTGGGAAAATACTCGTCTCTGTGCCTTTAATAAAATCTAAATTATACCTTCAAAGAATTAGGATAATCGGAATTTTATTACAAGACCAGAGACTCCTATTTTGCAAGTTTAAAACTTATTAGAAAAATAATTAGGAAAATAAATTAAGAGAGGCGTGTTGAATGGGTCTGAAATAGAATTGCTTAAAAGTGGAATCTGAAGACCAATCTGCCACACTCAAAATTTGTTGAAGAGGGGCAGATTTTAGAAAGGCTTTCGAGGCAGCCGAACCTCTAATATTGTTTTTCAACCAGTGTGCCGTGGCACACTAGTGTGCCGTGCGAGATCCTCAGGTGTGCCACGGCAGACTGAGAACAGTGTGACATATTTTTTTAAACTTTGCTTGTTTTTTACTCCCAGTGCAGGGGTAGTTTGTAGGAGGCATGGCATAACGGCACAATACATACAGTATGTGTGTATGTGTGTGTATATATATACAATGTGTGATTTTTTTAAAAATTTTGGGATGGTGGTGTGCCACAGGATATTTTAATGTCAAAAAGTGTGCCACAGCAAAAAAAAAGGTTAAAAATCACTTAGAGTCTAACAGAATGAGCTGTAAAAGAGAGATCGATGCCAGCTTCTTTCATGACCCATTTAACCCATCTTGCAATGGAAGTAGAAGTAATAGGAGCATGAGGAGGAGCAAAAGAAATCAAAAGTTGATTGACAGAGGGTTTCCTGAAAGAAAGAGTTCTAGATTAATAAGATTTCAAACATTCAACCACACAGAGGGAAGGTTCAGAAGGAAGATAAGGATAGAAAATGGAGGTAGAAATAGTTTTAGTTCTACGGGAAAGGTAACTCCTTCAGGGGAAAAACGTTTAGAATTCCAATCTAAAGCTTTAACATCAGAAACTCTTCTAAAAGAAATTAAACAGAGAAGGGTGGCAAGTGCGAAGTAGCATCTACGAGTTCCAGGGGCCCAGGAATCTTGGATGAGAGATCTAGCTCCCTCCGAATGGCCTCGGAGGGACCAGGGTCCCCTGAGATCGTCCATGCTACTAGGAGAAGAGAACCTTGGAGAACTAGGCTGTGACAATTGCCCTCCAGATTCATGAGGAGATGGGGCAGAGGAGGAAACAGAACCGGGAGATTGATGGACATCTCTAGGAGAGAGGGGTACCACGATTGGATCGGCCAAAATGGGGTCACAACCGTTAAACAAAGAAGGTCCCTGCGGACAGTTGAAATTGTCCTTGGAATCATCGAAAAAGGAGGGAAAGCGTAAGTTCTCTGGAGAGGCCAAGGATGAAGAAAAGCATCTATGGCCGCAGCCTCCGGATCCGGACGCCAACTGAAATATGGACGAATTTGAAAATTGGTCCTGGATGCAAAAAGATCCAAACAAAAGGGACCTCTGAGAGATTGGAGAGCAAGAAAAATGTTCCTGTCCAATTTCCAGTCACTGGAATCTGTCAAGTGACGAGATCCCCAATCCGCATTTGATTGTCCTGGAATATATTCTGCTTTGATAGAAATATTCCTGTCAAAACAAAGATGAATGAACTCTTTGGTTATATTGGATACATCTCTGGATTTGGTGCCTCACAAACGATTGAGATACTGCACCGCTGATATGTTGTCCATACGCAGGAGAATAGAAACTGGAGAAGAAAACTTGGCAAAACTTTTGACTGCAAACGAGCCAGCCAATAACTCTAAACAATTGATATGAAAGCGTTTCTCTTCCAGAGTCCATTTGCCACCTGTGATGGAGGGACCACAACGAGCTCCCCAGCCTGAAAGTCTGGCGTCGGATTCGATAATGAAATCTGGAGTCTTGCCAAAAATGGCTCTTCCATTCCAGGCTTCCAAATGAGAAAGCCACCAGAGAAGTTCGTCTTTGGCTTCTGAAGAAAGAGGAATCAAATGAGAGTAAGAAAAACCTTTTCTCAAATGAAGAATTTTTAATCTTTGTAGTTCGCGATAATGTAACGGAGTGCGGAATATAGCCTGAATAGAGGATGAAAGTAACCCTACTATTCTGGCTATAGTCCTGATAGGAACAGAATCTTTGGATAAAGTTTTCAGAATTTCTTTCTTGATGTTCTTCACTTTGTCTGAAGGAAGACTCAAGGTAGAGAGGACTGTATCTATCTGGAATCCAGGAAAATCAAAGATTTGGTAGGGAGAAGAATTGACTTCTGTTTGTTCACAATAAAACCTAGAGATTCCAATAAGGAAATAGTTGAAGAAAGGTGATTCTGAAGAGATAAGAAATCTTGATCCATAATTAAAATGTCGTCTAAATATATTATTAAGCGGACACCCCGAAGTCTCAACCAAGCTACCACGGGTTTTAATAACTTGGTGAAAATCCAAGGAGCGGAGGACAGACCAAAAGGAAGACAGGTGAAATTCCAAAATTGATCTTTCCAACCGAAAGTCAAATATTTCCAATGCACTTGGGCGATTGGAACCGTCAAATACGCGTCTGTGAGATCTAGTCAAACTAACCAATCGTTTTCTCTCCGACATTCTCTTAAAAGATGAATGCCCTCCATCTTGAAATGATGGTAAGTCTCATAGGCGTTTAAGGATTTTAAGTTTATTACTGGTCTGAATTGATTGTTTTTCTTTTTGACCAGAAAAAGGTTGCTTAAAGTAAGCATTGTGAGGATAAAGAGCTGGTAAAATTGCTCTTTTGGAAAAGCGTGTTGAGATTTCGTTTTGAACCAGAAGTTCGTCGTTTTTTGAAAAATGGATAGGATGAGGAAGTTTTATTTGAACAGGTTGAGATACGAATTCTATGTGAATGCCTGAAACCGCTTGAAGAATCCAAGGGTCTGAGGTGATTGAAACCCAATTTTGGGCAAACAATGCGATTCTGCCACCAATTTTGTCTGGGGAAAAAAAGAGCATGAGGAAGAAATAATGTATTTACCTGGAGCTTGTCTTGGTCTTGATCTGCCCCTGAAACTTCTTTGGTTCCATGGGCGTCCTCTTGAAGGGAAAAAAGAGGAAATAGAGGGTTCCTGGAAGTTCTGCTGATAGTGTTGTTGGTATTGGGAAGGATAGTGGGATTGATGTGCTTGGAAGTAATGAGACCTGGAAATGAATGGCTGACGGCCGGGAAAGCGGCCTCTGCCTCTCCCGGCACCTGTCGGAGAAATTTTGGGAAGGGTAAAAAAATCTTCTTAACTGAAGTTTTAACCTTATTCAGGTTGGAAAAGGTGTTGACATATTGATTCAACTCTTTTAGATAAGAGTCTCCAAAAAGAAGGCCATTGTTATCTGAAGCGATGCTGTTAGAAGCAAAGTCACATATTTTTGGGTCAACCTTTCGGAGAATATTACGACGTCTCTCAAGAGACATGGCAGAGTTGGTATTACCCACCAAGGGAAAGGAGTCTTTGGACCCATTCTCTAACCACAAAAGGATCCAACAGAGAATTTTCAGCAACTCCCATTTCAGACATTTCAAAAAGTTTGGTCAAGGGACCTACAGTGTCAAGAAGCTTGTCTTGACAGATCTTCCATGATCTGTCAATACCCTTTTTTAATTTATACCCTGGGGCTCCAATACATTTTAAAACTTTGGGGTCAACTTCAGGAGTGAGGGCAGCATTTTTTTGGAAGGGGGTGAGGGCATTCTGCTCATTTTCTTTCTAGCTTGTTTCTTTAAGGGTTTACATAGTTGAAAATCAATAAACTTAGCAACATCAATAGAAGGACACCATTCCGATGAACGGGGATGGTGTAACTCGTCTGGATTAAATCTCGGATTACCAAGACAATCCAAAAATTCATTTTCCTATTCCTCATTAAAATTCTTTAAAAATTTTGTCATTTTTTTATGTTTTTTGGCAGCTGGAGAATAATTAGAATCGTCTGAGTTATTGAATGAATCAGAATTAATATCAGTGTAATCATCTTCATCTGAAGAGTTAGAATTTTTTTACTTTAGATTTTGATTTTGACATTACAATAGGATCCCCCATTTGAGTACACTTGGGGTGCAGGGTCCGTTTAACAGCTGTTTTTGTTCCTTTTGCTGTGAGGAAAAGAGTCAGAAAGTAATTGACGAGATTTAACAATTAATTTCTTGCTTGCTTGAACAGCAATAGATGGATTCTTTCTTTTTAAAGACTTTGAATCCTTAATTCCTATTAAAGTAGTCATTTTATTTAATAGTTTACTCATTGAAGAATCTATCATAACTTGCACAGAATGTGCAGTTAAAGGATTACTTCCTTCAGGGATTTCAGACATAATAAAATATAAAATTGGGGTGAACTTCAGAGGATACAGGTAAAAGCGGTAAGAGAGACCGCAACACGAACCAACGATAAGAGTGATAAGGGAAACTAAAAACGGCTCTTACAAGCTGAACAGGGATAAAAGGAAAATTTTTATGAAATAAGGAAAAAACGGATTGAGAAATAAATAGAAAAAACGCACAAAGTGATAATATATATATATATATATATATATATATATATATATATATATATATATATATATATATATATATATATATATATATATATATATATATATATATATATATATATATAGATAGATAGAAAAGGCTACAGAAAAAAACGTACAAGGGGAAGAAGACAATATAATAATACAAATACTAAGAAATGTTTTATTATAATAATACACTATGAGCACTTATCTTTGATGAGCAGAAAAAAGAAAGAGGAGGTTTGACAGTGATAGGATCTGTTTATACTCAACTCCCTTCTCTGATTGGCTGCTTTTTTCTTGTCTATTATAAGTAGCTCTCATGTTAGCTTCTTATTGTTTTTTCAATATATGTTATGTTTTACTTTAAAAGGCTGCATATGAGTAGTAAAGAAAGATATGCAAAATAGGAGTCTCTGGTCTTGTAATAAAATCCAGTTTTCTGTTACAATAATCTAGTATTCAAAAGGGCACCAGTTTTAACAAAAAACATATGTATACTTTCAAATGGGTGATTTCAGCAAAACCAAAAAAAAAATAAAAAAATCCAAGTGTTACTGTCCGAATCAATTTCAATGCCTGAAAAAAAAGGAACTAACCAACAAATCCTTGCTCAGGCCATTTCTGAGAAACTCCGAAACCTGCAGAACGTACATGATACACAACGTAAGGGCCTTCTCTTCAAATTATTATTCAATAATGAGAAGGCTTAGCTGTAACAGTCCAGCAAGCATGTACACAATAGGGTACAAAAAAACTTGCTTTTCAAAGTCAAGGAATCAATCATGCAATCATTTATTTACAAGTATTGGCAAACACATGGACTTTGTTAGGGAAAACTTGTCAGTTGATGAAGTAGCCTATATTTCTGCCCTGCCAGAAGAACTGTGTCTAAAACAACAACAACAAACAACAATTTCTCCTGGACCATACCAGGGCCAGTAGAACAGTTCTCTTCTTGTGTAGTTTGATTTCTGAAAGACACAGGGAACAATAACTAATGTAGTTAAAATATAAGACAGCCTAAAATTGTGTCTGTGCAAAAATCCTCTGAACCTTTTGATTTTTCATTTGTTGTCCTCAAGTCTATTATAAGTAGAAAAACATACATTTGGAAGTTACTTTAGAAAAAACTTCTTTGATAAGAGGCCATTTTCTTGAAACTCGGAATGCGAAATACTGAAAGGTCATTTATGTTTTCTGCTTGGTAAGGCGATATATATAAATGTATATCTTTTTATAGATGTCGCAATTGTGCCGAGTAAAAAGGGAACATAGTAATACTGTTTAAATCTGGAGGAGGCATAAAACGTGACTAGAGCTTGACAGGTTTGAAGATAAGTTCTGATATTTTAAGGGAGATTGGAAATTACCATTATTCTTAGGTCAACATAATTTGCTGTTTTTAAAATAAGGTATTTTACCTGTTCCATGAGATCTAAAGCTAAAATAACTGCTACAGGAAAAACTGCCTTAATGATGTATTGAAGAGATACTTAGTGCGTCACTGACAGTCACCTGAGTGCTTTTTACCTTGGGAGAGAGAGAAATCTGATCAAGTGCATAATACTGGTTCAGGCCCTCTTTTTCTTTTTTATGTTTTTATAGACTTTTTCTTTAAGTGAATACACAATTTCTGTTCATCTAAATATTCTCTGATATCACAAATAATTAGATTTTTTTTTTTTTAATAAAATTATGTTGATTATATTTTCATTTATGTGGGGTTTCCTTTATAATACTTAATTATAGAAATTGTGGCTGTAAAGTATGTATATTATCAGTGAGACGTTTCTAAATGTGTGTATGTAATTTTATTTTTTTGCCTCTAGGTGGTGGTATAGGTTATGTTTAAAAATTTGTAAACGTGATGTTTAGCAATGGGTTTTGTTGTTGTTTTTCTTTCAAATTTTTTGTTAATTTTACTTATGGAATTAGTTACAACAACATATCAAACCTATTCATATTTTACAATTTCCTAGCCCTAGGATATTTGTTTTAAATTTAGACTTTCTTTTTAAGGGCAATTAGTTTGTTTTGTCTTTAATCTAACTTTTTTATATTGAATTTCATCAGAATATTTGCAACTTTATAACTTGAACTTTCAGAATATCATTGTATACATCTCTTGCAACTAACCCCAACATTTTATTTCATGATTTGTATAGAACATACAATTTTAATCAACTTTCCAATTTACTTCTATTATCAAATTTGCTTTATTCTCTTGTTATCCTTTGCTGAAGGAACATTGGCAGCTAGCTGAACACATCTAGTTAGCAAATCACAAGAGACAAATGTGTGCAGGCACCAATCAGCAGCTAGCCCCCACTAGTGTAGAATCAAAAATTTGCCATTATGGAGAGAAATAACATTTGAGATTTTTTTTTTTCCTAAGGCAAAAAGAGAAAAAACTGAGCAGTATCCGAAATTATATAAAACTTAGCATTTATTCACCCATAAATGGTATTAAAAGGTCCATATAGTTACACCACCATATAAAATACAAAATAGTTCAGAAAACAGCTGTATAGATAAGCTTATCTATACAGCTGTTTTCTGAACTATTTTGTATTTTATATGGTGGTGTAACTATATGGACCTTTTAATACCATTATGGGTGAATAAATGCTAAGTTTTATATACTTTCGGATACTGCTCAGTTTTTTCTCTTTTTGCCTTATCTAATATGTCCAGCACCTGAGCCTTATCCACCCTTGCTTAAGAGTTTTTGAGCCCACCTTGCTATAGACAACCCCAGTGGAAGGGATCCCCCCTATTCACTCTCCGTTTTAAACATTGACCGGCTTCCTCCCGAGTGCCGTATCCGGATTGGCTGAATCAGCACATACCCATGACTTGGCGTTGGAGGTGAGCGGTCTGGAGCTACTACGGCTCTACCGACAGCGGAGCGGTTTTGCTCGAGACTGACTAGGAGAGGTTGAAGCACCTCCGGACAGAGTTAAGACGCCCAGGATTGGCGTTGCACAAAGAACCACGGACACAGCCAGGTCACCTTCCGGTAACATAGTTATCAGGGGTTGGAGCATCGGCCATCTCTGTGCTGAATATTGGCAGCAAGCTGTCCTCACGCCCCCAATTTGGCGGTTTCTACAAGGAACTTTGGACAGTGACAGGGTAAGCCCTTATACTACTCTATTTTACTATTATGTGAGAGAACTTTTGTTGGGGTACCAAAGTCATATACTGAAACTGACATAATACAATTGTCGGATAGCGAGAGTGGGCTCCTCTCATAATATTATTACTGTATTTTGGACTTATACAATAATTCCTTTGCTGCAGAGTTTTGGCTGAAGGAGTCTCCTGTCTCCTAAAACCCCTCCCTTTTTTGTTTTTGTTTTTTTCTTAGACATATTTTAATGTAGGGGTCTCACCTTCACGTTCAAATCTCTATGTAGTGAGAAACAGTCTCAAGCTAAAAATTTACATTTCAAAAATTATTTTAGGGACCTCATCTTACTGACGAGACTTCTTTGATCATCTTGCCAGAGCGTTAGAGGCTTAGATCATCAAGTCTTTAGTTACCCTCATACTGTCCAGCTTCCAGAGTGGTGATAGCTCACTTACCATGCTCCCCAACTCACAGAATATTTACAACTTTTTCTTCCCTACCTTGAACCCACCTATGACTCAAAGCACATGCCTCCCTCAGTCAGGGTCAGCTTTTGCCTTCCTAAAAATGGATGGTTTGAACCACCTTTTCCCCTTCCCTACATATATCTAAGGAAATAAAAGTGTATAGTGTGGTGACTATAGAACCGGCTGAAACTGACAGCATATGCAAAAGAATCAAATGCTAGCAATTTAAACAAAGTAACCTGAAGAATGTTTACCACTGAGTGGCAGAGTATCTGACTAATAGGTCTGTTAAAATGTAACCTTTGCTGGGAAGCAAAAGCATTTTCTTTGAATATACTACATTATAACTTACCATTACTACCCCTAGAAGAAGCAACCTTCAGCACAAGAACTGTGCATCAGGAACTTTAATAAATGGGTTTCAATGGTTTAGTAGCTGTACACAAGCTTCAGATCAACATGTACACTGTCGAGCGTCCACTGGTGTGGTGTAAAGAACGCATCTACAGAACTGTGGAGTAGTGGATATGTGTTCTCTGGGGTGATGAATCATGCTTCACTATCAGCCAGTCTGATGGTTAATTCTGGGTGTGGCGAATGCCAGGAGAATACTTACTGAAATGCATAGTGCCTACTGTAAAGTTTGGTGTATGAGGGATAATGGTGTTGGAGTGCTTTCCATGGTTTGGGCTAAGCCCCTACGATCCATTTAAGGGTCAACTTAATACTACAATATACAAAGACATTTTAGACAACTGGGTGCTTCCACCTTTGTGACAACAGTTTGAGGAAGGATTTTTCCATTTTCACAATGACTGTGCCCCCTGTGCACAAAGCAAAATCCATGAAGACATGGCTTGACGAGTTTGGTGTGGAGGAACTCAAGTGACCTGCTCAAAGTCTTAACCTTAACCCCACTGAACACCTCTGGGATGAATTGGAACACTGATTGTGAACCAGACCTTCTCATCCAACATCAGTGCCTGACCTCACAAATACGCACAAATTCCTGCGGACTCACTTCAAACTGTTGTGGAAAGGATTCACAGAAGAGTTGGGACTGTTATAGCTGCAAATGAGGGGTGCTAACTTCATATTAATGCCCATAGTTTTGGAATGGAATGTCCAGCATGCATATAGGTGTGATGGTCATGTCCACATACTTTTGGCCATGTCATACATACATACATACATACATACATACATACATACATACATACATACATACATACAGCTCTGGTAAAAATTAAGACCACTCCAATTTTTTCTAAAAGGGAAAGTAAAGTCAAAATTAAACTTTCATGATTCAGGTAGAGCATGCAATTTTAAACAACTTTCCAATTTACTTCTGTTATCGAATTTGCTTTGTTTTCCTGGTATCTTTTATTGAAGAGTTAAACTAGGTAGGCTCATAATAGCTCAGGAGTGTGCACGTGTCTTTAGTACTCTATAGCAGCAGTGTTTTGCAACATTGTTATAACAAAGCTACAAATGTTTCAAAACACTGCTGCCCTAGAGAACTAAAGACAAGTGCAAACAACTGAGCTCTTATTGGCCTACCTAGTTTTACTCTTCAATAAAAGATACCAAGAGAACAAAGCAAATTTTGTTAATTTGAGAAGTAAATTAGAAAGTTGTTTAAAAGTGCATGCTCTATCTGAATTATAAAAAAATATAATATTGACTTTACTGTCCCTTTATATTAGCATATCTACATGTATTAAAGCCATTCCAGTGTCTCTGTCTGTTGAATTCCAACACAGGCACACCTCATTCTACTTAATGAAGTACCGATTAGGTGATCACCTGAACCAAATCTTATTTATTGAGGAAAAGTATAAAAACCACTGCTGTGGTCATCACTAGCCTCTTGCAACAGGACCAGCTGGATGGCAAAAACTGTGCTAGTTGTACCTTTAAAAATAGTTGTAATAGGGGGGGCGGAGCTAGCCTAAGAGAGGAAGCAGACGTAGTATGTATGAGCTCCTGCATAACTTTATTATTTTTACTTGTTAAAAGTGAGTTAAAACATAAATTTTGGACAGATGCATATTGAAGTAGTGGGAGAACTGTAGCAGCGGAGAGATAAGAGATCTAAAGGCTATTCAGCCTCCTGAAGGAAACCTCTAAGCTGTCCCTATAGATACCCATATACCGGAACGGAAATCTGCACTGTTTTGCTGCCCTCGATACCAGCAGAAGAAGTGGCTGCCCAGAAAAGAGCTGGTGAGTTGGAGGTACACTGCGGGGCTCACCCGATAGTGGATGCACACGCTAGAAGTACAGGGGATAAAAAGGCGCGAGAAAGCGCCATTGCCCCGCGACGTCACAGCTAGACACCGGAAGAGACGGTGGGGGCGAGATCCAGAGTAGGGAGCTGCACAAGAGACAGTAACCTGGGTGTGTAATTAGAGAGCAGCGGAACTCCGGTGCTTACACGCTGCAGCAGGTCTCTGGGCAACTTGGAGGAACAAAGGATCAGGAGCTTCTGATATACTGGGAGTGCGGCGCTGTCTGAGCTGGAGGCTCACACAGCGGCACTCAAGCAGTTCAGCTAATCCACAGCGTGGCTGAGAGCCAAGGATACTGCACCAGCTACATTAAACAATAATAGGGGAAAGTGTGTGAACATTTCTTTCTTGAGTAACCCCTACAGTACCACTAAGCACTCTAACCTACTACTTAAATAAAAAAAGGAGAGACAAATCAACACTTGATACCATACACAGCTCCTTCACTATAACAGCTTATAAACGCCTTAGATGTTCCTTCACCCCTCTGAACTCCCATATTAAACCCTGCTTGTTTATGTTTGGATGATTGCCAGAGAACATCGCACCACATCATACAAGCAGTGGAAAGAGTGTGAATACCTTTGTGCACATAATCTTTTGTAGTGACATCAGGCTCTATTAAATACAAATAAAATCTGGGCAAACTGTTATAATTAACTAAAACAGAACTCCCTTAGGGGAACACAAACATCAATCATAATAAGGCTATTAGAAGAGCTTAATGAGGCGGATCTGAAGTAAAAAGACACAATCATACAGAACTGCTGCCAGCAATAAGAACTGCAGTAAATATAAAGGCAGAGAGGTGAAGCATTACCATATATGAAACTACTCACTAAAAAAACTTAACAACTGTTGGCGCATCTTAAAGCACTGAGCTGCAAAAGTGTGGGTAGCTGTCTTGTTCCCTGGACTGTTCCCTGCCCCCTCCATTTCCCGCTGGCCCGGGCCAGCGGGTCATATCCCAGTCTCCCTCACCGACTTCGTCTAGTGTGGACATTTGCCCTGGGGGTAGGGGACGGTGTGGATGCTTTGGCACATATGATAAGGAGGGATGCTGTCCGCTTTAGTTATATTGGGCTATCATAATGACTGATAATATAAATTATGGCCGTGTGAGATGATTGGACTGGATGGTCTGACAGAGAACTGAAGACATAAAAGAGTTGAAGACTCTCCATATACCACAGCAAAATTTTCACCCTCAATAAACGGCCACTAAGCCCCACAAATATACATATAAATAAAAGATGAGGGTGCTACAGAAAAAGTAAATAAGAGGTTTGAATAGATGACGGATAGCTGCTGAGAAAATCTTTATGTCTGTGCATAAACAAAATTAACTGGCAGAGGTCTGGAATACAGCTAGCCTTTTACCCTTAGCAAGGAAAGCGAGGGAAACTATATACATATTATAAAGGAGAAGGCTGCATACTCTCAACATCTCGTACTAGCAAAATAATTTACTACTGCCAACACTCAAGGCGAGTAGGGGGGAGAAAAAACTGACTTATATATATATATCTTTGGCTACTTGCAATATCTGTATATACCACAGTGTACCTTTGTGCACCATTGACACCTACCATGTCTACCAGAAAAGGCCCCAAAAGTGACAAAGGGGCAAAACCCGTCTCAGTTGATACATTCTTTAAAGCATCTAAACTAACTAAGTCTCAGGATCCAGTGGCAGATGAAATAGAGGAAGACATGGAGTCTGAGACTGAGGAGGAATCTAATGGTATGACACCAGTAACCAGAGCAGATCTTCAGTCCCTAGTCTCTAAACAGGACATTACAACTAATTTTGAAAAACTATGGGAGAAAATGGACAGTTTTCAGGCGACAATAACCAGCAGCCTTACTGCAATCAAAAATGAGATCTCAGAACTGGGAAGCAGAGTTGACTCTTTAGAAACAGCTGCAGATGAGATGGGAGAGGACGTGGTTGCAGCCTCGGAAACTCTAGCCACACAACAACAAGCTATAACGGAATTAGAAGAGAAAATTGAGGATATGGAAAATCGGAGCAGAAGATCCAATCTTAGACTCAAAGGAATACCAGAGGCCGTAACGGCTGAAGAGCTTCATACATATCTCCAACAGCTATTTCACGCAATCCTGGGAACACCTGCTGACTCTGATTACCCCATAGAAAGAGCCCATAGAGCCCTTAAACCCAAGCCTAAGCCAGATCAACCACCAAGAGATGTGATTATTAAATTGCTGAGATTCCCGGATAGGGAGAAGATACTCCTAGCAGCCAGACAAAATCCCATGTTTAAATTTCAAGGAAACATTATTCAATTTTCCCAAGACCTCTGCGTTAAAACTTTACAAAGGCGATATGCACTACGCCCTCTTACTCTACTACTGAGGAAAAATCAGATCCCATATCGATGGGGCTTCCCCTTTGCACTACATGTAACACGGAATGGGAGAACTACATCCATCAAGACAAGGGAAGAAATCCCAGATATCTGTAAAGTCCTCGGCCTAGAAGCTCCGGACATCTCAATGGGGGAAACATCAGTGCCCCCGCCAAATCTATCCCAAACTCGTCCGAAGCCTCAAAGATCAAAGTGGAAGACAGTTACTAAGAAGAAGACAAAAGGCTGAACCTATCCAAAAAGAGATATGGAAGGTAAAGTGTAATACCTGGACTATGGTAAGACACACTTGGAGCTTACCCGTATTAGATGATCTTTAGTTACCTGTAAAGAGTAGCTATATGGACGCGCTCCAGGAAATTTGGTATGAATAAAACTCTTACTAAAAAAAAGATAATCTGTTGTGAACTCTGGTAAGACTATCTGTTTGCTATTGTTTATATTAGTTTTGACACATGTTTATCCTCAGGATATATCAATACTGGTTAATGTTGATTTTATGTTTGTTTTTGTTTATGTTATATGGAGTTGTAGGGCATTGTGTATTAAAATGTTGCTCACTGGGGGAAGCTGACGTAACGACAAATAGGAGACAGGAAGGGATCCCAGGACCCTTAAGACATTGGATAAGATATCATACAAACCCAAAAGACGATCGACTGACACACTGTTTATTGAGACAGACTATAAGGGGAAAGAGATTAACATACACGCACATCAGGGATAATGACATTGCCTAGAATTGTGTTACTCTCGCATAACGCGAGAGGTCTCAACACAGACATTAAAAGGAGGACAGCTATGACCACTTACAGACGACTAAAGGCCACTGTTATTTATCTTCAGGAGACCCACTTTCTCAAAAACACTATCCCAAAATACTGGGCAAAAGACTATCCACAACAATTTCACTCCACTTTAGACTCCAAAAAAAGAGGTGTTTCTATTTTGATACATTCATCCATATCATTTACACATAGTGAGACCATTTCGGATAGGGAGGGTAGATATTTATTAGTGTCAGGGAAGATAGGGGACACAGATGTGCTTTTGTGTAATGTATACGCACCAAATGAGCAACAAGACAAATTCTTTGAAAATATCTCACATTTACTGACTAGCTGGTCCAGAGTGCGAATATTGTTGGCAGGCGATTTTAATATTGATCTTCAAGCATTAACAAAACAGAATCTTACCCTGTCATCAAAGAAAAAGCAACGCCAAAAAACAATTGCTAAGAATATCCTGGGCCTCCTAGACCAACACTCTTTACATGACACCTGGAGGGTACTAAATGGGGGGTCAGGGGATTCGACCTATTATTCGTCGGCCCATGATAGTTATAGTAAAATAGATTATATGTTCACTAGCCAGATCCTGCAGCCAGCAATTCAATCAATAGCTATACATCCGTGCGTGTGGTCCGACCATTCTATCACACAAATGAGCCTGGGCAACCTCTCAGACCCCAAGAGAATAAAGACTTGGACATATGACCCCAACTGTACGAAAAACCCCTTAGTGAAGAATAATATACTTAGACACTTAAAAGAGTACTGGCAACTTAATATAGACTCCACAACAAATCCAATCATGCCATGGGCAGCACATAAGACAGTATTGAGAGGGATCCTTATTAAGGAAAAAACTCAATATAAAAAACAAAGGGACTCCGATATAAAACAGATCGAGACAGAAATTAAATCGTTAGAAACACTACACAGACAGAATCAATCAAAAACTACTTTGAAGCTGCTCACCAACAAAAGGCAGGGTCTACTCTCGCTACTAAATGAACAATCCTTAAGAGCGGCACACAAGTTAAAAACAAACTACTTTATTTTTTCTAACAAACCAGATAGATACCTAGCAAAGAAAATTAGGGACAACTATCAAGCCCTTGCCATAGCACAGATACAAAGGTCCAATGGACAGATGACCTCCCACCCTCAGGAGATTGTTGATATATTTGCTCAGTTTTATAGTGAACTGTATGACGGTACAAAGACACAGCACAGCCCCTCAACACAAAAGATATTTGATTCCTTCTTGGCAAAAGCGAATTTGCCACAGATAACTGAGGAAGATAGGGAGGCCCTAAATACCAAAATAACACATATGGAGGTGTTGACGGCTATCAAAGAACTTAAGCCAGGTAAAGCTCCAGGACCCGATGGGTTTCCAGGAGAATACTATAAAGCATTCAAAGAACTATTAGTGCCCCATTTGGTAGTGTTGGCAAACCATATTATGGAGGGAGGGACGATACCTAAGGATCTACTGAGGGCTAGAATAGTGGTCATACCAAAACAGGGGAAAGATCCCACAAAATGTACTAGCTATAGGCCGATCTCTCTTATCAACCAGGACCTCAAAATTATAACGAAAATTATGGCCAATAGATTAAAACATATCTTACCCTCTATTATACATGCAGATCAGGTCGGGTTCATTAAAGATAGGGAAGCTCCAGACAATATTCGCAAGATGGTCTCGGTAATAGATTATCTACGAGACAAAGGAGTGCCTTCTCTGGTCCTTTCACTAGACGCGGAGAAGGCATTCGATAGGGTGGATTGGAAATATATGTTAGCGATTCTTACAGAAATGGGATTTAATGGGGGATTTTTGCAGGCTATTAAGGGATTATATTCAACACCTACAGCACAAGTCAGGGCAATAGGACACCAGTCTCAAGAAATATGTATACTTAATGGTACGAGACAGGGATGCCCGCTCTCACCTTTAATCTTTGCACTATGCATTGAACCGTTGGCAGCATATATTCGGAACTGTCCGGATATATCAGGAGTGGAGATAGGGAAGATAAATCATAAAATAGCTCTGTTTGCGGACGACGTTCTGCTTACGGTTACAAACCCGTTAGTATCCCTACCCTTCCTCTACCAAGCTTTAGATCTGTTTTCGCAAATATCGGGCTATAAAATCAATGCTGATAAATGCGAAGCATTGCCTTTAGCTATCCCAAAACATACGATTAAATTGATCGAAGCCAATTTTGATTTTCAATGGGCACCAGAAGGGTTGAAGTATCTGGGGATTAAGCTAACTACACACTCCTCAAAGTTATATATGGCAAACTACACTCCCTTGTTTAAGGCAATCCGATCCGAGTTAGGGAACTGGAGAAAGATGGGCTTTTCCTGGTATGGTAGAATGTCTGCGGTGAAGATGACAATCTTGCCCAGAATTCTATATTTATTCCGTGTACTCCCTATTAAAATCAATATTTCAGACTTAGACGATCTTCAGAAGGATATATGTAGGTTTTTGAGAGATAATAAGAAATCGAGGATATCCCGACATATCTTACAAAGACATAGACAATTGGGAGGAATAGGCGTCCCTAA
Organism: Bombina bombina; assembly: GCF_027579735.1. NCBI lineage: Eukaryota > Metazoa > Chordata > Amphibia > Anura > Bombinatoridae > Bombina > Bombina bombina. The sequence goes on along the minus strand of NC_069503.1, from coordinate 693,258,223 downwards.
CTTGCACGACTATTATACAGCAGCCCGGTTGGCTCAGACTGCGATACTGGGGAGACGACAGACTGATATCCTCTGGCCTGCTTTGGAAGCAGAAATGCTGAGGCAAGAGACACCGGATGGTATTCTCTGGAATAAGAATCTGAAAGACTCAGACGCCCTCTACCAAAATAAAATCACGATGCTCACTAGAAAACAGTGGATAGCTGCTAACCGGGAGGGAGGGATAGTTCCTACACACACACAAGCAATGCCACTGAAATATATAGTGAATGAAGACTCCAAATATAGAATTAGGAAATGGGAAAACAAGGGGTTATACAGGGTGGCAGACCTGCAGTCCCAAGGCAAAGTACTGACTTATACCCAACTTCAAGAAAAAATAAAACCCACTCATTTGCAGTGGTTTCTGTATCTCCAGACGATGTCAGCCATACGGAACTACTTAGAGACAGCCATGACGCAAAGACAACAGTCCACCTTGGAATGGCTATGTACTTCTCCTAACAGACCCAAAAAAGCAATCTCTAAATTATACATATCTATACAACAGACCAAGAGCCAGGCTAAATCCTCAGTAATGATACAATGGGAAAGAGATCTAGGCAAAGAGGTTGAGATAGACGACTGGGTTGAAATGTTTTCTCAGGCTAGTAAGGGACTTATTAGCGCAGATCTTAAAGAGAATATTCTGAAGACATCCTTCAGATGGTATTTGACGCCAATGAAAACCGCTCATATGATTAAGGGGAGCGGTAATCATTGCTATAGAGGATGTCAAGTGGTGGGTTCCTATATCCACATGTGGTGGGAATGCACTAAGGTAAGCGATATATGGCAGAGACTGTCCAACCTATTGAGTAAGGTGTTAAATGAACAGATAACTCTCACCCCAGCCCAAGCACTACTACACGAAAACATAGCTAGATACAATACACACATAAACGTGTTTATTAGGATTCTCTGTACCACAACGAGAATAACCATTGCTAAATACTGGAAGACGGAAATACCGTCATGGACGGAGGTCCTATCCAGAATCCAGATGACATTCTCATTGTACGAATCAGCAGCAAGAGTTAGATATAGAGCCTTGGTTTCAAAAAGTCTGGCTCTACTGGATAATGGAAAATAATAAAGAATGAAATATAGGGAATGGGTGGAGGATGGATGATGAAGGGGACTCGGACGGAGGCTCCCCCTGATGAGCTAATAATCTTTAGATGCTGTAAAGATAAAATATGTAGTGCCTGAACATGACTCTATGAAAAAAACACATATATTGTTGATTTGTTAGTTTAATATGTTTACATTAAAAGTTGTTGATAGTTTATGTTGAAAATGTAAAGGAAAAGACCCCCAAAATTACCCGATCCCTCACTAAGAATGCTAGTCTGAATAAGATTGCAAAGGAGAAATAAAGGGGGGAGGACTTACTACTGAAAATATCTCCACACTTCAGCATGATGACCTCTAGTTCAAGACTCTCACCTCAGAGAAAAGAAGAAAAATACGTACATCTGCCAAACTCTTTATGAGAGTAAATAAAGAGTGCAATACACAAACTCTAAATAAGGAGAATACCCTAGAGTCGGGGATGCTTTTGTTAAGTAAATGTCATGTTATGTTACCTGATGTATTTCAATGGTGAAATGTACATGTATGTTCTAAGAAAGGTGGAAATGATGTGGAGTTAATTAATAAAAATTATTTCAACTAAAAATAGTTGTAATAAAAAAAATAACTATTGACCATGCCAAAAAAGTTGAAAATATAAGTTGTTTTTTTTTTGAGTGAGGAAAAGAAGGGTTCAACTCTGGCTTTACTGGCAGACTGATACAGTGAGCGTTAGGTTGTTTCCATCATTACAATTTCAAAGACAGCTGTTCATAAGGACCCTGTGTTCTTAACCTACAGCCACACAATACATGACTTTAACCAAACACACTGAGATACAAACAAGGATGGCACAAGCCCTTTGTGATTTCCCTAGACATATACAAAACACAGAAATGGACTGCACTCTGAGAGGACCCAGGGAGAAAAATACCTTGATTGTGTATATGTATGCATGTGTGTGTGTATATGTATGTATGTATGTATGTGTATATATATATATATATATGTGTATATGTGTATATATATATATGTATGTGTATATATATATATATATATATATATATGTATGTGTGTGTATATATATATATATATATATATATATATATGTATGTGTGTATATATATATGTATGTGTGTATATATATGTATATACACACTGTATATAATAAACAACTGTGCTTGCTTACTATTGTGTTTTATGTTTGTATAAGTTTCCTGCCTAAATTTATATATACATAATTTTTTTATTTTGCTCTTAATTTTAGGCCACTTTCCACACTCCATTTAGCCAGTTAGGACAAACGCCAGAGGGCTGTTCTTCATATACATTCCCCAAGATAATGGGCTTAGCTAAGGTAAGTTATATTACTGCTACTATATACTGTGTAAACCTAATTTTCATTGTTACATAATTACCTCTGGAAGCAACTGTTTTTATTGAGCCTTCTAATTTGTACACCCTTTTTCCAAATGACATAACCACACATTCCTATCCCAGATGTCACAGACTTAATAGTATTGACACCCCACTAAGATTATTATGTACAACAGCTGTCCTCACAAAAATGTTATTACAATAGACTAAAATAACGGCAGAGTGAATTTAAATAACAATATAGGGATGTATGATCCATTATAACGATGTGAGCTTTACAAGTAGAGGGTGAAATGTTCTGATCACAAAGCTATAAGCTAGGCTAGCAGTGTGGCACAATGCCGAATTATCCACAGAGCGCATTGCAAATATATTTGAACATTAATAGAAGAAGTTGAAAAGCCTTGGGTGATACAGCAAAGTAAAAAAAAAAATTAAACAACTGAAATTGCATTTGAAGGTTATAGAAAAGTAACAAGAAGTCTATTCTTAGGAGCAATTAGTAGGTAGATAGAAAGTGTTTGGTAATAAAATGGAAAACCGATTCATACGACGCCCCTGATTTGAAATTCATAAGACACCCCTGATTTTTTTTTTCTTCATATGCTTGTGACATTTTTAGTAATTAATACATGAAATGCAATTATATAAAAATGAAGAGACATGAACGTGATGAATTTATAGGCACTAATAATCAGTGTCTCTCTCTCTCTCTAAACACCTGATGATATAAAGCTCTCTGCTTAGGTGAGATGATATAAAATTATCCTCCAGCAGTGCAAGATCCCTTGAGATTGTAAAAAGACAGATTTTGCTTTACTTCTCCAAGGATCATTTCCTGCATTTCTGTATGTGAAAAAGAGACAAGGTAAATGCAATATAGAACTGCATGGCATGCACTTTGTTTTTTATTTTTTTGTATACACAGATTAGTAGAACAATATTTAACGCTTCCGCTCAAGCTCTAACTCTGCTTGAAAGTAAACATTTTTTACTTGCGTGCAAACCCGATGAGTGTAGAAAGCCGAATTTAGAATATTGTGCGTGCAACAAAGTATTCCCCCATAGAAGTCAATGGAGCAAAAAAGTAGGGGAAAAAAGTAATTTTCTTTCCTTTTGTAGCTTCAAAGGTCAAAAGTCTTCCTCTCCCTATTCCAAGCCAGAGCAGTCCATGTCGTCTTGGAAACCCAATCAGTCTTGGAACAAGGGGAAGCAATCAAATAAACCTGCAGCTGAGTCTAAGTTAGCATAAAGGGTCGACCCCCGGTCCAGGATCGGATCAGGTGGAGGGCAGACTTTCCCTGTTTTGTCAACAATGGATACAAGATGTTCCAGATCCTTGGGCTGTGAACATAGTATCTCAGGGCTACAAAATAGAGTTCAAATCTCTCCCACCCAGGGGCAGATTCTGTAATGCTCGTGAGATATCTCTCTATCAGACCAAACTTGGCCAGTAGTCTTCTTATGCCGGCGTCAAGTGGAATGATCGGAAATATCCCAGTGCAGAGTAAGTTGGTGAAATGAGGTAAGCAGTACTCATGGTAGACATGGTTGTCCTTCAGGACAATAAGAAGACTGTGAATGGTCAAGACACGGTGAGTCCGGCAACAGGAAGGTAATCCAGCAGTAAAGCAGTTCAGGGGTGAACCAATAAAAAGAGCAAGAATAGGCGGGTATCAACATCAAAGGAAATCCAGCAATGTAACAGTTCAGGGGTAAACCAGTAGAATGGTCAGGCAGAGTTTGGCAACAATATGGCAATCCAGTAGTTCAGGGGTTAAGCAAGCAGAGTGGTCAGACAGGCAGAGTTCAATAACAGAATAGCAATCCAGCATACAGTAACACAGCACCCAGGAGTACACAAAGCAACACCTATACTTGGGCAGTGTATGTAAGCACTGCAGATACTTGCATAGGCGCCGATTAGCGCCAAGCAGCTCAAAGGATCCGGCTTCAGAGGAAGAAACGTGCAGCGATTACGTCATCGCTGCACGCTCACAGGAACCGCCGCATCCCTGGCAACAGCCAGAGCAGCAACCGCCGCGTCCCTGGCAACAGTCAGGTCGGCGCAGGAAGTGGCATGACATAGCCCCCCACTCAAAGGTTCCCTCTGGGAACCAGAGTCTGCTTCAAAGGATGAGCAGCATGGAATCTGGAGACCAAAGATGGAGCATGCACATCGCGGACAGGAACCCAGGAACGATCTGCCACAGAGTAAGCTTTCCAATGCACGATTTACTGTAGTTGTCTGCGCCTGTATTTGGAGTCCAGGATCTTAGCAACCTCATACTCTGGGTCACCAATAATCGAGAGCGGAGGAGGTCGGAGCTGAGTATCTGTTCTTGATGTAGGGCTTGAGTGGTGAGATGTGGAAGACTGGGTGTATGTGCAGGGTTTTGAGCAAAGACACTTTGTAGGCAACAGGAGACAGTCTTTTAAGGACTTTGTAAGGGCAGATAAACCTAGGCCCTAATTTGTGACTGGGTTGACATAGGTGGATATGTCGAGTAGAGACCCAAACACGTTCACCTACTGAAAAGGCATGAATAGAAGCTCTATGATGACCAGCAAACCTCTTGTATCTGGAGACAGCTGAACGTAACCTCAAAATGAAAAATGAGTAACCTTGAAGTCCCTATTATTTGATGACTTTGTAGTGTAGTAATCTAATTTGTCTTTTATATTAAACTTATTCTTTTTTTATTTTCAAAAGCAACATTATAAATAGGTCAGTGATGAAAGGAGCATAATAGTGCAACAATAAAATGCATTTATGCCTTTGGGCATTGTATTATTGGATTACTTGCCAATAACTAGAACTCCTACTATGGGGTCAGGGTCAATGCACTCTTGCTGGCTATCCACATACGCCACTGCTGATTGGTTCACTGGCTGTGTTCAGCGCAGGAGCAGCACTGCATTACCTTTCTGGAGCTGCCCTTGTGGGGATTAAACATATGTTTATAAGCAAGCAACCGTGTAATAATGAACTGCTCTGAGGAATGAAAGCATTTTTATTGCACTATCGTGTCCCTTTAAACAGTGAGAGTTTTCTAGGAGCATCATGAGCAAGTTCAGTCATCTCCTGCATTGAATGTATGTTCTTCTTTTAGGCCTCGGAGGTACTTCTCTTCAACAAGAAGCTGACCGCACACGAAGCTTGTAAATTGGGACTAGTCACTGAGGTTTTCCCTGATAGCACTTTCCAGCGAGAAGTTTGGGAAAAGTTGAAAGTATATTCCAGTCTCCCCAAAAACGTAAGCATGATAACTATTTGTTCTTGTATTCTAAAGCAGAGAAAATATGTTATTATTATTTATAAAGTGCCAACATATTCCACAGCGCTGTCCTTTAGTACTTTTCATTTAGATAAGACAATGATATAAAACTTGTAAGAAAAAAGAAAATTTTACCAGCACATAGAGGAGGAATTGAGGGCCCTATTCCCGTGGGAACTTAGAATCTTGAAGGGTAGTTGGTTAAGAAACAGGAGGTGAGGACTGCAAGAGTGAGCAAGATGTTAATACAGAGTTAGATGAGGAAACTATTAGGTGAGTGGAATTAATTTATTACTGAGTTGGGTGGTAGGCTTCTCTGAACGAAAAAAGTCTTCAGGGAGCATTTAAATGAAGAAAGATTAGGGGAAAGGCTGACAGCACAAGGTAGAGTGTTCCAGAGGATAGGTGCTGCACGACAGAAGTCCTGTAGTCTAACATGGGAAGAAGTGATAGTCGAAGATGCAAGGAGCAGGTCATTGTCGGAACTTAGTGGGCGGGCCGGAATATACTTGTTGACTAAAGAGGATAGGTAGTGGGGAGCGGCATTGGTGAAAGCTTTGTATGTAAGCGTGAGGATTTTGAATTTAATTCTGCTGTGAATGGGGAGCCAATGAAGGGACTTGCAGAGAGGTGCAGCAGATACAGAGTGAAGGGAAAAGTGGATTAGCCTTGCAGAGGCATTTGGGATGGATTGAAGTGGGGAGAGGCGGGAGAGAGGAAGGCCAGTAAGTAGGTTATTGCAGTAGTCAAGTCGGTAAATAACAAGTGAGTGGTGTATTTGCTTTGTGGTGATAGCACTCAGAAAAGGGCGAATCTTGGAAATATTGCGTAGGTGCTTGCAGCAGGATGAGAAAAGCGATTGGATGTGGGGGATGAGGATAGATTTGAGTCAAGTGTAACTCAGAGGCAGCAAACTTGGGGAGATGGTGATAGAAAAGTCAATATTCGGCGTAGAGCTAGAGGTGGGGTTTAGAAGGAGCTTAGTCTTGGACATGTTAATCTTTAGGTAGGTGGTGAGAGGCCATCCAGAAAGATACCAGATAAGCAATTGCTGACCCAAGAAAGGACAGAGGGGAGAAAGAGCAGGGGTGGAGAGGTCGATCTGGGTGTCATCAGCATAGAGGTGATATTTGAAGCCATAACTTTTAATAGGTTTACCCAGTGAAGAAGTATAAATGTAGAAGAGTAGAGGACCCAGAACTGATTCTTGAGGTACTTCAACAGACAGTGGTATTGGAGAGGAGGAATCGCCAGCAAATGACTCAGAAAACGACCTGTGAGAAAGATGAGTGAATCCAAGAAAGAGCAGTGTTACAGAGGCCAAAAGAGCTAAGGGTCTCTAGGAGGAGGGGGTGGTCGACTGTGTCAAAGACAGCTGAGTGGTCAAGTAAGATAAGTATTGAGTAGTGGCCATTGCTTTTAGCAGAAAGAAGATTGTCTCAGTTGAGTGTTTGGGGCAAATCCAGATTGCAGGGGGTCAAGCAAGGAGTTGGTGGACAGAAAGTGGGTTAGGCGGGTTATAAAATAGTTTTTCAAGGAGTTTTGATGTTAGTGGAAGCAGATATGGGGCGGTAGCTTTCAGGAGAATTCGGGTCAAGGGAGGGTTTTTTGAGTATGGGAGTGACGTTTGCATATTTGAAAGAAGATAGGAATGAACCGGTAGAGAGAGAGAGGTTGAAGATGTGAGTTAGAGCAGGAGTGCTCTTAGGTAGGTACTGATACGTGCAGGAGGGGGAGAGTAGGACCCCAACACCGCTGCCATGTTTCTCACGTGGCCTTGGGGTATGGCTAAAGTGGGGACCACTGTTTGTGATAGCAGCAATGGAAGCGGTGTCAGAAGAAGATTCAATAATCGCTAAGAGTTAAAGCAGGTCATGAATGGTTTGTAAGTTTGTTGCAGACTGAGCGAGAATTCCATAGTGCACAAGTGAAAGGAGTGTGTGCATATGGGATGCATGGGATAGAAATGAGGTTGTGTGTGTTGCTTTTTGTTAACGTTTCTATAAGAAGTGCGTGATTGGGTAATGGTGGGAATGAGGGAGGGTCCAGGATTTGGAGAGATGTCGCCTGACGCTAATAGCATCAAGATGGAAAGTAAGAGTAAGTGATATACTGTATATAAATATATGCCTATACCTGTTTATTTAATCAAATTAATGTTATTTTTATAAACAGATTTTACCAAAACCTACTTACAATTGAGAATTGGTCAAAAAGTTTTAAAAACCATGATCTCATTTTACTCAAACATTTTACATTGAAACCCCCTTACATATACAAACCTTAGCTAAAAATACTGATACAGGTGCAGCACTAAGATATTCCTTGTAGTCTGGTCAGTTGCAGAATGTTCACTCTGTTCATTCATTTGAAAGATTCATCAAACAGGATTCATCACAAAAAGACATTTTTTTTGTACAGAAATGATGTGCCTCTATATCTCTTATCTTTGCAGTTGAAGATTAATTTTAAATAAGGCTATGCACACTATGTACACATGAACTATAGCTAACAATATAATCTTCATGTACTCTGCCTTTCCAACAGCTTTACATATACTTCTATCCTTATTATACCTTCAAATCACTGTTTGCCAATGTTCATGATAAGTGCATTTTTAACTTCTTTTGACCCTTCTTTTCTGTAAAAATAACATTTATAACCTTTTTGTCCAGACATATTATTGGACTTGTGTTATTTCTGAATTTATTAATAACTGGCTACAAAAGATATTCACCTAGATTACGAGTTGTGCGTTCGTGTTTTAACAATGAAAAAATGACCATTTCAGCATTAAAACAGCACTGCAGCCATTAGGAGTCTTGTCAGTATAGCTGTACCGCAAGCTTTTTAGCCTGTACTGCAACGTCAGTCCCGCACATGTAAAAGACGTTTTTTCATGGGACTTCCATAGCGCTGCCATTACGAGTTTTGCGGTCAGGCTAAAAAGCTAGCATTGCAGCCTATACCGACAAGATCCGTTTCGCAATCTAAAAGCAGTAGTTATGAGTTTTACGCTACAAAACTAACAAAACTCATAACTAAACTGCTACAAAGTACACTAAACACCTATAAACTACCTATTAACCACTTAACCGAGGCACTCCCGCATCTCAAATACTATATTAAACTTATTAACCCCTAATATGCCGCTCCCGACATCGCCGCCACTAAAAAATAATTAACCCCTAAACTGCTGCCCTCCCGCATCGCAAACACTGTTTAAATATTAACCCCAATCTGCCGTCCGCCCACATCGCCCTACTGTACTAAAGTTATTAAACCCTACACCACCGCCACTATAATAAACCTATTAACCCCTAAACCGAAAGCTAACCACATCGCAATAAACTAAACTATTAACCCCTAAACCTAACGTCCCCCTAACTTTATATTAAAATTACAATTTCCCTATTTTAAATTAAATTCAAACTTACCTGTCAAATTAAAAGAACTAAGTTTAAACTAACAAATTAATATTATTAAACTGAAATTAAACTAAATACCAATTAAATAAAACTAAACTACACATTAAAAAAATCCTAACACTACTCTAAAAATTACAAAGTATCTAATTACAAAAAATAAAGTCTAAATTACGAAAAATAACAAACGAAATTGTCCAAAATAAAAAAGAATTACACCTAATCTAAAAGTCCTATAAAAATAAAAAAGCCCACCCAAAATAAAAAAAAAACCTAGCCTACAATAAACTACCAATAGCCCTTAAAAGAGCCTTTTGTGAGGCATTGCCCCAAAGATATCAGCTCTTTTCCCTGAAAAAAAAAATACAAAGACCCCGCCCAACAGTAAAACCAACCACCCAACCAACTTCCCAAAATAAAAAGACTAATAATAAAAAAACCTAATCTACCCATTGCCCTGAAAAGGGCATTTGTATGGGCATTGCCCTTAAAAGGGCATTTAGCTCTTTTGCTGCCCAAACCCTAATCTAAAAAAAAACAAAAAAACACTAACCCCTGACGATCCACTTAGTTTTTGAAGTCCCACTTGAACGATCCTCATCCAAGTGGCGAAGTCTTCAACCAGGCAGCATCTTCTGTCTTGATCCCGGCGGCATGGAGCGGTTCCATCCTGAAGACATCCGGCGCGGAGCATCCTATTTATTCGGTCGCTGCTGTACACTGAATTTTCAATGCAAGGGAGCTGTTTCAAAATGGCGTCCCTTCCATTCCTATTGGCTGAAAAAATGTAACCAGCCAATGGGATTTAAGCAGCTCTCATTCTATTGGATGATTCAAATTTTTCAGCCAATAGGAATGCAAGGGACACCATATTGAAACGGCTCCCTTGCATTGAAGATTCAGTGTATGGTAGCGACCGTATGAAGAGGATGCTCCGCTCCGGATGTCTTCAGGTTGGACCCACTCCGCGCCGCCGGGATAAAGATAAAAAGATACCGCCTGGATGAAGACTTCGCCACCTGGATGAAGATTGTTCAAGTGGGACTTCAAAAACTGTAAGTGGATTGTCGGGGGTTAGTGTTAGTTTTTTTTGCTTTTTTGGGTGTGTTGTTTTTTTTTTAAATTAGGGCTTGGGCAGCAAAAGAGCTAAATGCCCTTTTCAAGACAATTGGTAGATTAGGTTTTACTTTATTTTTATTTTGTAGGTTTGGGGGATGGGGGTTTGTATACTGTTAGGTTTTTGCTTTGTTTTGTAGCAAAAGAGTTGTTAACTTTAGGGCAATGCCCTACAAAAGGCCCTTTTAAGGGCCCTTGGTAGGTTATTATAGATTAGTTTTTTTTTATTTTGGGGTGTTTATTTTTTTTTTTTTTTAAAGGGTATTAGAATAGAAATAATTTTATTTTTAAAGACACGATGAGTCCACGGATCATCATCTTTACTTGTGGGATATCGCCTCCTGGTCAGCAGGAGGAGGCAAAGAGCACCACAGCAGAGCTTTTAAATGGCTCCTCCCTTCCCTCCCACTCCAGTCATTCTCTTTGCCTGCGTCAGTGCTAGGAAGAGGTAAAGTGAGGTGTTAGGTTAGATTCTTCAATCAAGAGTTTATTTTTAAGTGGTGCCAGAGAGTGCTACTTTGTTCTGGGGTGTAGCCATAGTCCATATCAGTCTCTACAGTAGAACTTTTTGGGGGCTTTAGAGCTATGGGAACTTGTGGGACATAATTCTCACTGCACCTCCCATTTTCAGCTGCCCTATATCCTTCAGTCTGAGTTTCTTTCTGACTCCGCATGACTTTATCTTTCAAGCCAATGTGAGGGAGAGGACCTCTCAAGCTTGGGAAACTGCCTTCCTGCCAGGCAGTGTTTGAGGTAAGTTCTACCTTTTTTTCTGGGATTTAAGGAGTCTCAGGGTGGTTATCTTAGCACTATGGCACATAAGGGATTAATAGAGCCTTTATGTGGGGACTGTTAGACTTGTCTGACTATAAAGCCTTGTTTGGGCAGTGATTTGGTGCAGGCACTGGGGCTGGAGGGAGTTTGCTCATTTTATTGTCAATGGAGGGCTCCGGTGGTTTCACTTTAATTTTTTCTCTCTAGAGAGAAATTTAGTGTTGTAGCACGCCCACGAAGGGCGGGACTTCCTGTTGGTTTGGAGCCTCTGCTTGTAGCATTATTTCCAAGCAGTTGCAGGCTTAGGTTGGGCTTTACCTTTTTCTGGGATAGAGCAGCATGTAATCTCCTTTTCAGCACAGATGTGGCTTTCATCCGGTCCTTTTGGCAGACTACAGTAACGGATCGTTTTCTTTCATGTAATTGGCAAGAGTCCATGAGCTAGTGACGTATGGGATATACAATCCTACCAGGAGGGGCAAAGTTTCCCAAACCTCAAAATGCCTATAAATACACCCCCCACCACACCCACAATTCAGTTTTACAAACTTTGCCTCCTATGGAGGTGGTGAAGTAAGTTTGTGCTAGATTTCTACGTTGATATGCGCTTCTCAGCTTTTTGAAGCCCGGTTCCTCTGAGTGCAGTGAATGAAAGAGGAATGTGAAGGGAGTATTACCTATTGAATACAATGATCATCCTAACGGGGATCTATTTCATAGGTTCTCTGTTATCGGTCGTAGAGATTCATCTCCTACCTCCCTTTTCAGATCGACGAGATACTCTTATATACCATTACCTCTGCTGATTCTCGTTTCAGTACTGGTTTGGCTATCTGCTTTATGTAGATGAGTGTCTTTTGGTAAGTATGTTTCTTTTATTTAAGACAATCTCAGCTATGGTTTGGCACTTTATATTTAAAGTTATAAATATATGTTTATTCTTATATTTGCCATGATTCAGGTTCATCAGTATATTTCCTTTTTGCCGACTGTCAGTTTCATATCTGGGAAATGCATATAATTAAAAAAAAAAAATTCCTTACCTGAAGTTTTTTTCAAATTTGACTCTTTTCTAAATTGCGGGCTGTTATAGCGCAAAATGCTATAATTTATTGCGTCATTCTTGGCGCGAGACTTTTTTGGCGCAAGAATTATGTTTGTTGACGTAATTTCGTCATTTCCGGCGTCTTAGTTGGCGCCGAGTTTTTTCACGAGGTTGCGTCATCCATGACGTTTGTGTTCGTTGCAGATGTTTTTGGCGCCAAAAAATATTTGGTCAGTTGTGGGCGTCATACTTGGCGCCAAACTTTTGACATTATTTAAGACTTCATTTCTTTTTGCTTCTGGTTTCCAGAGGCCTATTTTGTTTGCATTTCTTTCCCATTCCTGAAACTGTCATATAAGGAAATTGATCATTTTGCTTTATATGTTATTTTTTCTCTTACATATTGCAAGATGTCTCAATCTGACCCTGTCTCAGAATCTACTACTGGAATACTGCTGCCTGATGTCGGTTCTACCAAAGCTAAGTGCATTTGTTGTAAACTTGTGGTACCTGTTCCTCTGGCTGTAGTTTGTGATAGTGGTCATGACAAACTTTTAAATGCAGACAATATTTCCATTAGTAGTAGTTAATTACCTGTTGCTGGTCCTTCAACATATAATGCTCAGGATATTCCTGTTAATTTGAGAGAATTTGTTTCTAATTCCATTCAGAAGGCTTTGTCTGCCATACCGCCTTCTAATAAACGTAAAAGGTCTTTTAAAACTTCACATAAAATTGATGAATTTTTAAATGACCGACAACATTCTGATTTATCTATCTCTTAAGAGGATCTATCTGGTTCAGAAGATTCTGCCTCAGATATTGACACTGACAAATCTTCATACTTATTTAAAATGGAGTATATTCGTTCTTTATTAAAAGAGGTGTTGATTGCATTAGATATGGAGGAGACTAGTCCTCTTGATATTAAAACTAGTAAACGTTTAAATTCGTTTTTTAAACCTCATGTAGTTATTTCTGAGGTCTTTCCAGTTCCTGATGCTATTTCAGATGTAATTTCTAGGTAATGGAATAAATTGGGTACTTTTTTTACTCCTTGTTTTTCCAGTTCCTGATGCTATTTCAGATGTAATTTCTAGGCAATGGAATAAATTGGGTACTTCTTTTACTCCTTCTTCAAGGTTTAAGAAACTGTATCCTTTGCCGACTGATAGATTGGAGTTTTGGGAAAAGATCCCCAAAGTTGATGGGGCTATCTCTACTCTTGCTAAGCGTACTACTATTTCTACGGCAGATAGTACTTCTTTTAAAGATCCTTTAGATAGGAAACTTGAATCTTATCTAAGGAAGGCTTATTTATGTTCAGTTCATCTTCTTAGGCCTGCTATTTCTTTGGCTGATGTTGCAGCTGCTTCAACTTTTTGGTTGGAATCCTTAGAGCAACCAATACCATATCATAATGTGTATAGCATTGTTAAGTTAATTCAACATGCTAATAATTTCATTTGTAATGCCATTTTTGATATTATCAGAATTGATGTTAGATATATGTCTTTTTAACTATTTTAGCTAGAAGAGCTTTATGGCTTATATCTTAGAATGCTGATATGACTTGTAAATCAACGTTGCTATCTCTCTCTTTCCAAGGTAATAAATCAATTGGTTCTCATTTGGATTCAATTATTTCAACTGTCACTGGGGGGAAGGGAGCTTTTTTTGCCTCAGGATAAAAAATTTAAGGGTAAATTTAAAGCTGCTAATCATTTTCGTTCCTTTCGACAAAATAAGGAACAGAAACCTAATCCTTCCCCTAAGGGAACGGTTTCCAATTGGAAGCCTTCTTCAGTCTGGAATAAATCCAAGCCATTTAAAAGATCTAAATCAGCCCCCAAGTCCGCATGAAGGTGCGGCCCTCATTCCAGCTCAGCTGGTAGGGGGCAGACTAAGATTTTTCAAAAATGTTTGGATCAATTCAGTCCAAAATCATTGGATTCAGAACATTGTCTCTCAGTGGTATAGAATAGTTTTCAAAGTAAGACCACCTGTGAGAAGTTTCTTTCTCTCACGCATTCCAGTGAACCCAGAGAAAGCTCAGGCTTTCCTGAAGTGTGTTTCAGACCTGGAGTTATCTGGGGTAATTGTGCCGGTTCCTTTTCAGGAACGGGGTCTGGGGTTTTATTCAAATCTGTTCATTGTCCCAAAGAAGGAGAATTCTTTCAGACCAGTTCTGGATCTAAAAATTTTTAATCATTATGTAAGAATACCAACATTCAAATTTGTGACTATAAGGACTATTCTGCCTTTTGTTCAGCAAGGGCATTATATGTCCACAATAGACTTACAGGATGCATATCTTCATATTCTGATTCATCCAGATCACTATCAGTTCCTGAGATTCTCTTTTCTAGACAAGCATTACCAATTTGTTGCTCTTCCTTTTGGCTTAGCGACAGCTCCAAGGATCTTTTCAAAGGTTCTCGGTGCCCTACTCTCTGTAATAAGAGAGCGGGGTATTGCAGTGTTTCCTTATTTGGACAATATCTTGGTACTCGCTCAGTCTTTACGTTCTGCAGAATCTCACACAAATCAACTAGTGTTGTTTCTTCAAAGACATGGTTGGAGGATCAATTTACCAAAAAGTTCTTTGATTCCTCACACAAGGGTAACCTTTTTAGGTTTCCAAATAGATTCAGTATCAATGACTTTGTCTCTAACAGACGAGAGACGTCTGAAATTGGTTGCAGCTTATCGGAACCTTCAGTTTCAATCATTCCCTTCAGTAGCTATGTGCATGGAGGTTTTAGATCTCATGACTGCAGCATTGGACGTGATCCCCTTTGCTCGTTTTCACATGAGACCTCTTCAGCTTTGTATGCTGAACCAATGGTGCAGGGATTATACAAAGATATCACAATTAATATCCTTAAATCCCAATGTTCGACTATCTCTGACTTGGTGGTTAGATCACCATCGTATAGTTCAAGGGGCCTCTTTTGTTCATCCAACCTGGACTGTGATCACAACAGATGCGAGTCTTTCAGGTTGGGGAGCTGTCTGGGGATCTCTGACAGTGCAGGGGGTTTGGAAATCTCAAGAGGCGAGTATAATATTTTGGACCTCCGTGCGATTCTCAGAGCTCTTCAGTTTTGGCCTCTACTGAAGAGAGAACCGTTTATTTGTTTTCAGACAGACAATGTCACAACCGTGGCGTATGTCAATCATCAGGGTGGGACTCAAGCTATGAAAGAAGTTTCTCGGATACTTGCTTGGGCGGAATCCAGCTCCTGTCTAATTTCCGTGGTCCATATCCCAGGTATAGACAATTGGGAAGCGGATTATCTCAGTCGCCAGACTTTACATCCGGGAGAGTGGTCTCTTCACCCAGATGTGTTTTCTCAGGTTGTTCAGATGTGGGGCTTCCAGAAATAGATCTGATGGCTTCTCATCTAAACAGGAAACTTCCCAGGTATCTGTCCAGGTCCAGGGATCCTCAGGCGGAAACAGTGGATGCGTTGACACTTCCTTGGAGTTATCAACCTGCCTATATTTTTCCGCCTCTAGTTCTTCTTCCAAGAGTGATTTCCAAAATCATAATGGAGCGTTTGTTTGTTCTGCTGGTGGCTCCAGCATCGCCACACAGGTTTTGGTATGCGGATCTTATTTGGATGTCCAGTTGCCAACCTTGGCCACTTCCGTTAAGGCCAGACCTTTTATCTCAAGGTCTGTTTTTCCATCAGGATCTCAAATCATTAAATTTGAAGGTATGGAAATTGAACGCTTAGTGCTTAGTCATAGAGGTTTCTCTGACACCATAATTAATACTATGTTGCAGGCTCGTAAATCTGTGTCTAGTAAGATTTATTATCGAGTTTGGAAGACTTACATTTCATGGTGCTCTTCTCATAAATTCTCTTGGCATTCTTTTAGAATTCCTAGAATTTTACAGTTTCTTCAGGATGGTTTAGATAAGGGTTTGTCTGCAAGTTCCTTGAAAGGACAAATCTCTGCTCTTTCTGTTCTGTTCCACAGAAAAATTGCTAAACTTCCTGATATTCATTGTTTTGTACAGGCTTTGGTTCGTATCAAGCCTGTCATTAAATCAATTTCTCCTCCTTAGAGTCTTAATTTGGTTTTGAAGGCTTTACAGGCTCCTCCATTTGAGCCTATGCATTCTCTGGACATTAAATTACTTTCTTGGAAAGTGTTGTTTCTTTTGGCCATCTCTTCTGCTAGAAGAGTTTCTGAATTATCTGCTCTTTCTTGTGAGTCTCCTTTTCTGATTTTTTTTCATCAGGATAAGGCGGTTTTGCGGACTTCATTTAAATTTGTACCTAAAGTTGTGAACTCCAACAACATTAGTAGAGAAATTGTTGTCCCTTCTTTGTGTCCAAATCCTAAGAATTCTCTGGAGAGATCTTTACATTCTTTGGATGTGGTAAGAGCTTTGAAATATTATGTTGAAGCTACTAAAGATTTCAGGAAGACTTCTAGTCTATTTGTTATCTTTTCTGGTTCTAGGAAAGGTCAGAAGGCTTCTGCCATTTCTTTGGCATCTTGGTTAAAGCTTTTGATTCATCATGCTTATTTGGAGTCGGCTAAATCCCCGCCTCAGAGGATTACGGCTCATTCTACTAGGTCAGTTTCCACTTCCTGGGCTTTTAAGAATGAGGCTTCTGTTGATCAGATTTGCAAAGCAGCAACTTGGTTTTCTTTGCATACTTTTACTAAATTCTACCATTTTTATGTTTTTTCTTCTTCAGAAGCAGTTTTTGGTAGAAAAGTACTTCAGGCAGCTGTTTCAGTTTGATTCTTCTGCTTATAATTTCAGTTTTTTTCATTATAAAGATTAAAACTTTTGTTTTGGGTTGTGGATTAATTTTTCAGCGGAATTGGCTGTATTTATTTTTATCCCTCCCTCTCTAGTGACTCTCTTGCGTGGAGTTCCACATCTTGGGTATTTGCTATCCCATACGTCACTAGCTCATGGACTCTTGCCAATTACATGAAAGAAAACATAATTTATGTAAGAATTTACCTGATAAATTAATTTCTTTTATATTGGCAAGAGTCCATGAAACCCACCCTTTTTATGGTGGTTATGATTTTTTTTGTATAAAGCACAATTATTCCAATTCCTTGTTGATGCTTTTTGCTCCTTTCTTATCACCCCACTTTTTGGCTATTCGTTAAACTGAATTGTGGGTGTGGTGGGGGTGTATTTATAGGCATTTTGAGGTTTGAGAAACTTTGCCCCTCCTGGTAGGATTGTATATCCCATACGTCACTAGCTCATGGACTCTTGCCAATATGAAAGAAATTAATTTATCAGGTAAATTCTTACATAAATTATGTTTTTCTGCTGGGATCCAGTGGCATTGGTGAAGGTAGGAGCACCTCAGCAGGTTGCTGTGGTGCAGAGGTTTACTTATTTATTATTTTTTCTGAGTGTTAATTTGCTATAGCAAAATTGGCAGTTTTTGTCTGAGAAAGAAAAACCATTTGAATTTAAAGAGACAGTAACGGTTTTTGACATTTTTATTTTATTGCTTTTTTTCAGTATTTTTTTTGTGAAAGGATGGATCAAGATGGAGGTGCAAGGAGTTACATGTGATTTATTTCGGATGCGTTATCTGCTTTTCCTATGCTTGAAGGCAAGCGCAAGAGGAAAGACCAGCATGCTATCAGTGAGGTTTCTGATGCCATGGTGGCAGTTTCAGAGGTACCCTCCCAGGGAACTGAAGGGGAGGGTATAGAGGTCTTATCAGATGGTGAGATTTCAGATTCAGAACCTCTGACTGATTAAGAGGTTGTCTCTTTCCGATTTAAACTAGAACACCTCCTTCTCTTACTTAGGGAGGTGTTGGTTACCTTAGACGACTGTGATTCCACAGTAGTAGTTGCTCCTGTGAAAGCGAGTAAATTGGACAGATACTTTGAAGTTCCAACTTTCTCAGATGTTTTTCCAGTTCCTAAGCAAGCTTCAGATATTGTTTCTAAGGAATGGGAGAGACCGGGTATTCCATTTTCTCCGTCTCCTATTTTCAAGAAGATGTTTCCTATAGGTGACGCTATTAAAGAAACTTGGCAAACAATTCCTAAGGTGGAAGGAGCTATTTCCACCTTACCCAAGCAAACTACTATTCCTATTGAGGATAGCTGTGCTTTTAAATATCCCATGGACAAGAAGTTAGAGGGTCTACTTAAAAGATGTATGTTCATCAGGGTCTGCTGTTGCAGCCGGCTGCGTGCATTGCTACTGTCACTAGTGCTGCAGCTTATTGGTTTGATGCTCTGTCTGAGTCTCTTAAGTCTGAGACTTCTTTGAAGGAGATCCAAGATAGGATTAAAGCTCTGAAGTTAGCCAATGCTTTTATTATGGATGCTTCTCTGCAAATTACTAAATTAGCAGCTAAGAGTTAAGGGTTTTCTATCCTAGCCCGTAGAGCCTTGTGGTTAAAACCTTGTTCTGTGGACGATTCATCTAAGTCTAAACTTCTAGCTATTCCTTGTTTGGACCTGGTCTGAAGGAAATTATCTCTGACATCACGGGAGGTAAGGGTCATCTCCATCCTCCGTATAAGAGAAATAAGCAAAAAGGACGACAGAGTAATTTTCGTTCCTTTCGCAATTTCAAGGGAAATTCCTTCTCTTCCTCCTCCAAACAGGAAGGAAACTATTCACAATCTAAGCCTACTTGTAGACCCAACCAGCCTTGGAACAAGGGTAAACAGTCCAAGAAGCCTGCTGCTTACTCCAAAACAGCATGAAGGGCATGCCCCCGATCTGGGACCGGATCTGGTGGGGGGCAGACTTTCGTTTTTCGTTCAGGCTTGGGTGCGAGACGTTCAGGATCCCTGGGCTATAGAAATAGTGTCCCAGGGATACAAATTGGAGTTCAAAAATTTTCCCCCTCGAGGAAGATTTCTTCTTTCAAGATTATCTGCAAACCAGATAAAAAGAGAGGCTTTCTTACATTGTGTAAGAGACCTCTCCTCCCTGGGAGTGTTTATTCCAGTTTCTGTACAGGAACAAGGGCAGGGCTTTTATTCAAATCTGTTTGTAGTTCCCAAGAAGGAGGGAACTTTCACACCTATTTTAGACCTCAAGAGTCTAAACAATTTTCTCAGGGTTCCATCTTTCAAGATAGTAACTTTTCGTACCATTCTTCCGTTGATCCAGGAGGGTCAATTTATGACGACAGTGGACTTAAAGAATGCATATCTACATGTTTCCTATCCACAGAGACCATCACAAGTTCCTAAAGTTTGCCTTTCTGGACAGACACTTTCAGTTTGGGGCTCTTCATTTCGGGCTGGCCACGGCACCCAGAATTTTCACAAAGGTTCTGGGGTCTCTGCTGGCGGTTTTAAGACCGCGGGGCATTGCGGTGGCGTCTTATCTGGACGATATTCTAATCCAGGCGCCATCTTGTCAACAAGCAAGGTACCATACCGACATTGTACTATTCTTCTTGAGAACTCACGGGTTGAAGGTAAATCTGGAAAAGAGTTCTTTAATCCCGAAAGCAAGGGTGACTTTCTTGGGAACTGTAATCGATTCTATCTCCATGAAGATTTTTCTGACAGAGGTCAGGAAATCAAATATTCTAGATACCTGTCGAGCCCTTCAGTCCAATCCTCGGCCGTCAGTGGCCCAGTGCATGGAAGTGATCGGACTGATGGTGGCGGCAATGGACATCATTCTGTTTGCTTTGTTTCACCTCAGACCTCTGCAGTTGAACATGCTCAGGCTGTGGAATGATGATTATGCAGACTTGTCTCAATTAACCCTGGAGCAGGAGACAAGGGACTCGCTTCAATGGTGGTTGTCTCTGGATCATCTATCCCAGGGAACATGCTTTCGCAGACCATCCTGGGTGATTGTGACAACAGATGCCAGTCTTCTAGGGTGGGGAGCTGTCTGGGGTCCTCTAAGGGCTCAGGGAGTGTGGACTCCGGCGGAGTCTGTTCTTCCTATAAACATCCTGGAACTGAGAGCGATTTTCAATGCTCTTCTAGCATGGCCTCAGTTGGCTTCGGCCCAGTTCATCAGATTCCAGACGGACAATGAAACAGTGGCTTACATCAATCATCAGGGAGGAACGAGGAGTTCCTTAGCGATAAGAGGTAGCCAAGATAATCTGGTGGGCGGAAGCCCATTCTTGTCATCTGTCAGCAATCCACATCCCAGGGGTGGACAACTGGGAGGCGGATTTTCTGAGCAGGCAGACTTTTCATCCGGGAGAGTGGGAACTCCATCCGGAAGTATTCTCCTACATGATTCTCAAATGGGGTCGGCCGGAGTTAGATCTCATGGCATCTTGTCAGAATGACGAGATACGGGTCAAGGTCCAGGGATCCTCAGGCGGAGCTGATAGATGCTCTAGCAGTTCCTTGGTCTTTCAGCCTAGCATATCTTTTTCCTCCATTTGCTCTTCTTCCTTGGGTCATTGCTCGAATCAAACAGAAGAAGGCATCAGTGATCCTCATTGCTCCAGTGTGGCCTCGCAGGATTTGGTATACCGACCTGGTGGACATGTCATCCCTGCCACCTTGGAGACTGCCATTAAGGAAGGATCTTCTCATTCAAGGTCCCTTCCTTCATACAAATCTAGTTTCTCTGAAACTGACTGCTTGGAGATTGAACGCTTAGTTCTATCCAAGCGGGGGTTTTATGATTCGGTCATAGAAACTTTGATTCAGGCGCGTAAGCCTGTAACTAGAAAGATTTACTATAAGATATGGCGTAAATATCTTTATTGGTGTGAATCCAAAGGCTACTCATGGAGTAGAGTTGGGATTCCAAGAATTTTGTCTTTTCTCCAAGAAGGATTGGAGAAGGGTTTATCGGCAAGTTCCCTAAAGGGTCAGATCTCTGCCTTATCTATTTTGTTACACAAACGTCTGCCCGATGTCCCAGATGTTCAATCTTTTTGTCAGGCCCTGGTTAGGATCAGGCCTGTGTTCAAACCAGTTACTCCTCCATGGAGTCTGAATTTAGTTCTTAAAGTTCTTCAAGGGGTTCCGGTTGAACCTATGCATTCCTTAGATATTAAGTTATCTTGGAAAGTTTTATTTCTTGTTATTTCTTCAGCTTGAAGAGTGTCTTAACTTTCGGGGTTGCAATACAATAAGGTTGTTTCAGACAGGAACATTAATCAGGAGATTGTTGTTCCTTCCTTGTGTCCTAATCCTCCTTCTCAGAAGGAGAGACTTCTACATAATTTGGACGTAGTCCGTGCTTTGAAGTTTTACTTGCAAGCGACTAAAGACTTTCGTCAGTCTTCTTCTCTGTAGTTTTTTTCTGGAAAACGTAGGGGTCAGAAAGCTATGGCTACCTCTCTTTCTTTTTGGTTAAGGAGTATCATCCGATTTGCATATGAGACTGCTGGACAGCAGCCTCCTGAAAGAATTACGACTCATTCCACTAGGGCGGTTGCTTCCTCATGGGCATTCAAAAATTAAGCTTCTGTGGAACAGATTTGCAAGGCTGCAACTTGGTCTTCTCTTCACACTTTTTCTAAATTTTACAAATTTAATACTTTTGCCTCGGCTGAGGCTGTTTTTGGGAGAAAGGTTCTTCATGCAGTGGTGCTTTCCGTTTAGGTTCCCTTTCTTGTCCCTCTCTTATCATCCTTGTACTCTAGCTTTGGTATTGTTATCCCACAAGTAAGGATAATGATCCGTGGACTCATCGTGTCTTTAAAAAGAAAAGAACATTTATGCTTACCTGATAAATTTGTTTATTTTTAGACACGATGAGGCCACGGCCCGCCCTGTCCTTTTAAGACAGGTTGTTATTTTTTGTAAACTTCAGACACCTCTGCACCTTGGCTCTTCCTTTTTCTTTCTAACTTCGGTCGAATGACTGGAGTGTGAGGGAAGGGAGGAGCTATATATAGCAGCTCTGCTGTGGTGCTCTTTGCCTCCTCCTGCTGACCAGGAGGCGATATCCCACAAGTAAGGATGATGATCCGTGGACTCATCGTGTCTAAAAAGAAACAAATTTATTAGGTAGGCATACATTTTCTTTTTTTTTTTTATTGTTTTGTATAATTTCATTGTTATTTTTTATAATGGTAGGTTTTAGTGTAAGGTAGCTTAGGTTTTATTTCACAGGTACGTTTGTTTATTTTAACTAGGTAGTTAGTAAATAGTTAATAACTATTTACTAACTAGTCTACCTAGTTAAAATAAATACAAACTTACCTGTGAAATAAAACCTAAGCTAGCTACAATATAACAGCTAGCTTAGGTTTTATTTCACAGGTACGTTTGTATTTAGTTTTAAATAGGTATTGTTTAGTTAATAATTGTAACTTTAGTTTAGCTCTGTTTTTAATTATGTTAAAGTTAGGGGGTGTTAGGGTTACGTTAGGGTTAGGTTTAGGGGTTAATATAGTTTAATTTAGGTTGTTGCGATGTGGGGGGGGCTGGCGGTTTAGGGGTTAATAGGTTTATTTTAGTGATGTGGGAGGCCAAAGGTTTAGGGGTTATTACCTTTTATTTAGTGGCGGCGATGTCAGGATGTGGCGGAATAGGGGTTAATAACCTTAATATAGTGGCAGCGATATCGGGAGCGGCAGATTAGGGGTTAATAACTGTAGGTAGGTGGTGGCGATGTCGGGGCGGCAGATTAGGGGTGTTTAGACTCTGGGTTTATGTTGGGGTGTTAGGTTTAAACTTAACTTTTATTTTCCCCATAGACCTCAATGGGGCTGCGTTACAGAGCCTTCTGTTTAGGTCCTCCTGCCTTTTTCTCCCTCCCTGTTCATTCCGTGTCCTCTAGCTTGAGTATTGGTTCGCACTGGTAATTGGAATGAGGTTGTGGACTCTCCATGTCATAGGAAAGAAAACAAAATTTATGCTTACCTGATAAATTTCTTTCCGGACATGGAGAGTCCACGACCCCGCCCTCTTTAATTACAATTCGGCAGTTTTTTTGAGTAAACCTCAGGCACTTTTTCACCCTTGTGTTTATTCTTTTTCCATTTTTCTGAGGATAAATGACTGGGGATTATGGGTAAGGGAAGTTACACTTAACAGCTTTGCTGGGGTGCTCTTTGCCTCCTACTGCTGGCCAGGAGTTTAATATCCCACTAGTAATTGGAATTACGTCTTGGACTCTCCATGACCGGAAAGAAATTTATCAGGTAAGTAATTTTGTTTTAGCCAAAACTTTACTTTCAGATTTGCTTCTTTCCCCACCCCCACTGCCAGTCTGGGAATTTAATCTAATGCTGATTGGTCCTTACATGTAGTGAAAAGTGAACGCACTTAAGGTTCATGCCTATTTGTAAATTACATTTCAGAATAAATATGTATATTTTTTTTAAATAAAAATTATACTGCAGTTTTTTTTTCATTATACTGGGTTCAAATAGCCTAAGTTAGTCCATATTTTACACATAAAATGTACATTGTGTTTACTTATGAAGGCTTACCATTATTTTTTTCTTTCATCAGTCTTTGGCTTTCTCCAAGCAACTGATCCGCTCAACAGAGAAAGAGAAGTTGCATGCAGTGAATGTCCAAGAGTGTGAACGCCTTATAGAGAGGTGGTTGTCCGATGAGTGCATGAACGCCATCATTAGTTTTTTCCAGCAGAAAGCAAAGTTGTGATTTCAGCACTTTTTAATAAAAAAAGTAAATAGTTTTTGAACTGTACATTTCTGTTTTTGTTGTTTTCTACGTATATGGTACAACTTTTTTTTTTTTATCACATTAGAAGAACAGATGAAAGCACAAAGTATTTTAAGCTGAAGAAAATAATGAAAGTGATGTAAAAGGGAAACAACCATAGTATAATACAATAGTCAGATGCAGCAGGCTTAGGATAATAATACGTCCTTTGAAAAAGTCACAACAGCAAAATGTTTTGGTGGCATTCCTGGTTCTTATTTTAATTTTCAAATGTAACTCTAATCTATCAATCTTAGAATGAGGGATATTAAAAGGGACAAGTTAATTTAAAAGAAACAATTGCAATATTCCTAAACATAAACAATCCAAGTCTATAGAAAGCCAGTTTGGGTTTATGACTTTCACTATTATATCTATCAATATATCTATATTATATCTAGTATATATGAACTATAACTAGAATAATTGGATTAACCGCAAAGTGTATCAAATATTATGGTCCTCATTCTTAAAGATTAAATTTGCGGTTTTAAATGTCACTATTAACTTAAGTATCAATAAAGGTTACGTTTTAATTTTGTCTCATGGATGAAGTATTTGCTAAATAAAGAAGTATTGGAGGAGGACACCCCAGCCAAAGGCTAAAATACCTCTCCCACTTCCCTCATCCCCCAGTCATTCTTTGCATTTCATCACAGGAGGTTGGCAGAGAAGTGTCAGAAGATTTCGGAGTAGTTCCTTAGGAAGGGTATCTACCCTTCGAGATGGGACTGGAGTTTTAAGTAGTCTTATCAGCCTCTCAGTGAGAGCATTGATGAAAGTCTGGAGATGTAGGGAGAGTCTTTCTACAAACTCATCCAGACTCCTATTAACAGCTACTAAGCAATTGGCATTGACGAGTTTCACTGCCTGCTTTTCGTCACTCAAGTCCATATCAGAAGCAACGCTACAGTCTGTCAAACTTGAAGGACCATGTTTTCTGTTCCACTGCATAGATTCCGTTAAGATTATTTCAATTTTTACACATATTGCAAACGCTAGAAGACAGGGTCACAGTGTGGCTCCTTTTATCTGTATGGAATCAAGGGTTAATATCTCCTGAGTGGGAGTATGAACAGTTGGGTTTAATCATATATGCTTTATTTGATTTCTTTCTAATGACACAGTGAGTCCACGGATCATCTAATGACTATTGGGAATATCACTCCTGCCCAGCAGGAGGCAGCAAAGAGAACCACAGCAAAGCTGTTAAATATCACCTCCCTTCCCTCCAACCCCAGTCATTCTCTGTGCCTACTTTAAAGCAAGGAAGTGGTAAAGTTTAGGGGTTTGAAAGAAGATTCTTCTAGCAAGATTTTATTTTTGAGCAGTGCAAGATTGTTCTGCTTTGTCCTAGGGTGTAGCCGTAGTCCACATCAGTCTCTTTAGTAGAGCAGTGGTGGCTTTTAAGCAATGGGAACTTGTGGGGTACAATCCTCACTGCGCCTCCCATGTATTTAATGCTGCCCTAACTTTGCAAGCCTGAGTAAGATTACTCAGTCTTTGTGTCTTCCACAGGTCCATGTGAGGGACTTTATTTTTTTTGGGACACATATGCAGAAAAAAAAGATGGCAATTTAAAATCTGTTTATGGGACAAGAGATATTCTCCAATTGCTAGGGGGATCGTTTTATTATTGGCAGTAATAGCAGGCACTGGGGACTAGGAGACTTATGGCTCAATAGGTGGTGTTTCTCCAACATAGGTGTGTCCGGTCCACGGCGTCATCCTTACTTGTGGGATATTCTCTTCCCCAACAGGAAATGGATATTCTCTTCCCCAACAGGAAATGGCAAAGAGCCCAGCAAAGCTGGTCACATGATCCCTCCTAGGCTCCGCCTACCCCAGTCATTCTCTTTGCCGTTGTACAGGCAACATCTCCACGGAGATGGCTTAGAGTTTTTTAGTGTTTAACTGTAGTTTTTATTATTCAATCAAGAGTTTGTTATTTTAAAATAGTGCTGGTATGTACTATTTACTCTGAAACAGAAAAGAGATGAAGATTTCTGTTTGTAAGAGGAAAATGATTTTAGCAACCGTTACTAAAATCCATGGCTGTTCCACACAGGACTGTTGAGAGGAATTAACTTCAGTTGGGGGAACAGTGAGCAGTCTTTTGCTGCTTGAGGTATGACACATTCTAACAAGACGATGTAATGCTGGAAGCTGTCATTTTCCCTATGGGATCCGGT
This sequence comes from Bombina bombina, assembly GCF_027579735.1. Classification (NCBI taxonomy): domain Eukaryota; kingdom Metazoa; phylum Chordata; class Amphibia; order Anura; family Bombinatoridae; genus Bombina; species Bombina bombina. The sequence goes on along the minus strand of NC_069503.1, from coordinate 693,232,261 downwards.
AAGCCATTTTTATTCAGACAGTAAATAAGGGCTTCACAAGGGCTTATTAAGACTGTAGACATTTTCTGGGCTAAATCGATTCATATATTACACATATTTAGCCTTGAGGAATCATTTAATCTGGGTATTTTTGTAAAATAATATCGGCAGGCACTGTTTTAGACACCTTATTCTCTAGGGGCTTTCCCTAATCATAGGCAGAGCCTCATTTTCGCGCCGGTATTGCGCACTTGTTTTTGAGAAGCATGACATGCAGTCGCATGTGTGAGGAGCTCTGATACATAGAAAAGACTTTCTGAAGGCGTCATTTGGTATCGTATTCCCCTTTGGGCTTGGTTGGGTCTCAGCAAAGCAGATACCAGGGACTGTAAAGGGGTTAAAGTTAAAAACGGCTCCGGTTCCGTTATTTTAAGGGTTAAAGCTTCCAAATTTGGTGTGCAATACTTTTAAGGCTTTAAGACACTGTGGTGAAATTTTGGTGAATTTTGAACAATTCCTTCATACTTTTTCGCAATTGCAGTAATAAAGTGTGTTCAGTTTAAAATTTAAAGTGACAGTAACGGTTTTATTTTAAAACGTTTTTTGTACTTTGTTATCAAGTTTATGCCTGTTTAACATGTCTGAACTACCAGATAGACTGTGTTCTGAATGTGGGGAAGCCAAGGTTCCTTCTCATTTAAATAAATGTGATTTATGTGACACTGAAAATGATGCCCAAGATGATTCCTCAAGTGAGGGGAGTAAGCATGGTACTGCATCATTCCCTCCTTCGTCTACACGAGTCTTGCCCACTCAGGAGGCCCCTAGTACATCTAGCGCACCAATACTCCTTACTATGCAACAATTAACGGCTGTAATGGATAATTCTATCAAAAACATTTTAGCCAAAATGCCCACTTATCAGCGTAAGCGCGACTGCTCTGTTTTAGATACTGAAGAGCATGAGGACGCTGATGATAATGGTTCTGAAATGCCCCTACACCAGTCTGAGGGGGCCAGGGAGGTTTTGTCTGAGGGAGAAATTTCAGATTCAGGGAAAATTTCTCAACAAGCTGAACCCGATGTGATTACATTTAAATTTAAGTTGGAACATCTCCGCGCTCTGCTTAAAGAGGTATTATCCACTCTGGATGATTGTGAGAATTTGATCATCCCAGAGAAACTATGTAAAATGGACAAGTTCCTAGAGGTCCCGGGGCTCCCAGAAGCTTTTCCTATACCCAAGCGGGTGGCGGACATTGTAAATAAAGAATGGGAAAGGCCCGGTATACCTTTCGTCCCTCCCCCCATATTTAAAAAATTGTTTCCTATGGTCGACCCCAGAAAGGACTTATGGCAGACAGTCCCCAAGGTCGAGGGAGCGGTTTCTACTTTAAACAAACGCACCACTATACCCATAGAAGATAGTTGTGCGTTCAAAGATCCTATGGATAAAAAATTAGAAGGTTTGCTTAAAAAGATGTTTGTTCAGCAAGGTTACCTTCTACAACCAATTTCATGCATTGTCCCTGTCACTACAGCCGCGTGTTTCTGGTTCGATGAGCTAGTAAAGGCGATCGATAGTGATTCTCCTCCTTATGAGGAGATTATGGACAGAATCCGTGCTCTCAAATTGGCTAATTCTTTCACCCTAGACGCCACTTTGCAATTGGCTAGGTTAGCGGCGAAGAATTCTGGGTTTGCTATTGTGGCGCGCAGAGCGCTTTGGTTGAAATCTTGGTCAGCTGATGCGTCTTCCAAGAACAAACTCCTTAACAAAGAGATTATCTCTGATATCACTGGGGGTAAGGGCCACGCCCTTCCTCAGGATAGGTCTTTCAAGGCCAAAAATAAACCTAATTTTCGTCCCTTTCGTAGAAACGGACCAGCCCCAAGTGCTACGTCCTCTAAGCAAGAGGGTAATACTTCTCAAGCCAAGCCAGCCTGGAGACCAATGCAAGGCTGGAACAAGGGAAAGCAGGCCAAGAAACCTGCCACTGCTACCAAGACAGCATGAAATGTTGGCCCCCGATCCGGGACCGGATCTGGTGGGGGGCAGACTCTCTCTCTTCGCTCAGGCTTGGGCAAGAGATGTTCTGGATCCTTGGGCACTAGAAATAGTCTCCCAAGGTTATCTTCTGGAATTCAAGGGGCTTCCCCCAAGGGGGAGGTTCCACAGGTCTCAATTGTCTTCAGACCACATAAAAAGACAGGCATTCTTACATTGTGTAGAAGACCTGTTAAAAATGGGAGTGATTCATCCTGTTCCTTTAGGAGAACAAGGGATGGGGTTCTACTCCAATCTGTTCATAGTTCCCAAAAAAGAGGGAACGTTCAGACCAATCTTAGATCTCAAGATCTTAAACAAGTTTCTCAAGGTTCCATCGTTCAAAATGGAAACCATTCGAACAATTCTTCCTTCCATCCAGGAAGGTCAATTCATGACCACGGTGGATTTAAAGGATGCGTATCTACATATTCCTATCCACAAGGAACATCATCGGTTCCTAAGGTTCGCATTCCTGGACAAGCATTACCAGTTCGTGGCGCTTCCTTTCGGATTAGCCACTGCTCCAAGGATTTTCACAAAGGTACTAGGGTCCCTTCTAGCGGTGCTAAGACCAAGGGGCATTGCAGTAGTACCTTACTTGGACGACATTCTGATTCAAGCGTCGTCCCTTCCTCAAGCAAAGGCTCACACGGACATAGTCCTGGCCTTTCTCAGATCTCACGGATGGAAAGTGAACGTGGAAAAGAGTTCTCTATCTCCGTCGTCAAGGGTTCCCTTCTTGGGAACAATAATAGACTCCTTAGAAATGAGGATTTTTCTGACAGAGGCCAGAAAAACAAAACTTCTAAACTCTTGTCAAACACTTCATTCCGTTCCTCTTCCTTCCATAGCGCAGTGCATGGAAGTAATAGGTTTGATGGTAGCGGCAATGGACATAGTTCCTTTTGCGCGCATTCATCTAAGACCATTACAACTGTGCATGCTCAGTCAGTGGAATGGGGACTATACAGACTTGTCTCCGAAGATACAAGTAAATCAGAGGACCAGAGACTCACTCCGTTGGTGGCTGTCCCTGGACAACCTGTCACAAGGGATGACCTTCCGCAGACCAGAGTGGGTCATTGTCACGACCGACGCCAGTCTGATGGGCTGGGGCGCGGTCTGGGGATCCCTGAAAGCTCAGGGTCTTTGGTCTCGGGAAGAATCTCTTCTACCGATAAATATTCTGGAACTGAGAGCGATATTCAATGCTCTCAAGGCTTGGCCTCAGCTAGCAAAGGCCAAATTCATACGGTTTCAATCAGACAACATGACGACTGTTGCGTACATCAACCATCAGGGGGGAACAAGGAGTTCCCTGGCGATGGAAGAAGTGACCAAAATCATTCAATGGGCGGAGACTCACTCCTGCCACCTGTCTGCAATCCACATCCCAGGAGTGGAAAATTGGGAAGCGGATTTTCTGAGTCGTCAGACATTACATCCGGGGGAGTGGGAACTCCATCCGGAAATCTTTGCCCAAATTACTAAACTGTGGGGCATTCCAGACATGGATCTGATGGCCTCTCGTCAGAACTTCAAGGTTCCTTGCTACGGGTCCAGATCCAGGGATCCCAAGGCGACTCTAGTAGATGCACTAGTAGCACCTTGGACCTTCAAACTAGCTTATGTATTCCCGCCGTTTCCTCTCATCCCCAGGCTGATAGCCAGGATCCATCAGGAGAGGGCGTCGGTGATCTTGATAGCTCCTGCGTGGCCACGCAGGACTTGGTATGCAGATCTGGTGAATATGTCATCGGCTCCACCATGGAAGCTACCTTTGAGACGAGACCTTCTTGTTCAAGGTCCGTTCGAACATCCGAATCTGGTCTCACTCCAGCTGACTGCTTGGAGATTGAACGCTTGATCTTATCAAAACGAGGGTTCTCAGATTCTGTTATTGATACTCTTGTTCAGGCCAGAAAGCCTGTAACTAGAAAAATTTACCACAAAATATGGAAAAAATATATCTGTTGGTGTGAATCTAAAGGATTCCCTTGGGACAAGGTAAAGATTCCTAAGATTCTATCCTTTCTTCAAGAAGGATTGGAGAAAGGATTATCTGCAAGTTCCTTGAAGGGACAGATTTCTGCCTTGTCTGTGTTACTCCACAAAAAGCTGGCAGCTGTGCCAGATGTTCAAGCCTTTGTTCAGGCTCTGGTTAGAATCAAGCCTGTTTACAAACCTTTGACTCCTCCTTGGAGTCTCAACTTAGTTCTTTCAGTTCTTCAGGGGGTTCCGTTTGAACCCTTACATTCCGTTGATATTAAGTTATTATCTTGGAAAGTTTTGTTTTTGGTTGCAATTTCTTCTGCCAGAAGAGTTTCAGAATTATCTGCTCTGCAGTGTTCTCCTCCTTATCTGGTGTTCCATGCAGATAAGGTGGTTTTACGTACTAAACCTGGTTTTCTTCCAAAAGTTGTTTCTAACAAAAACATTAACCAGGAGATAGTCGTGCCTTCTTTGTGTCCGAAACCAGTTTCGAAGAAGGATTGTTTGTTGCACAATTTGGATGTTGTTCGCGCTCTAAAATTCTATTTAGATGCTACAAAGGATTTTAGACAAACATCTTCCTTGTTTGTTGTTTATTCTGGTAAAAGGAGAGGTCAAAAAGCAACTTCTACCTCTCTCTCTTTTTGGATTAAAAGCATCATCAGATTGGCTTACGAGACTGCCGGACGGCAGCCTCCTGAAAGAATCACAGCTCATTCCACTAGGGCTGTGGCTTCCACATGGGCCTTCAAGAACGAGGCTTCTGTTGATCAGATATGTAGGGCAGCGACTTGGTCTTCACTGCACACTTTTACCAAATTTTACAAGTTTGATACTTTTGCTTCTTCTGAGGCTGTTTTTGGGAGAAAGGTTTTGCAAGCCGTGGTGCCTTCCATTTAGGTGACCTGATTTGCTCCCTCCCTTTATCCGTGTCCTAAAGCTTTGGTATTGGTTCCCACAAGTAAGGATGACGCCGTGGACCGGACACACCTATGTTGGAGAAAACAGAATTTATGTTTACCTGATAAATTACTTTCTCCAACGGTGTGTCCGGTCCACGGCCCGCCCTGGTTTTTTAATCAGGTCTGATAATTTATTTTCTTTAACTACAGTCACCACGGTATCATATGGTTTCTCCTATGCAAATATTCCTCCTTAACGTCGGTCGAATGACTGGGGTAGGCGGAGCCTAGGAGGGATCATGTGACCAGCTTTGCTGGGCTCTTTGCCATTTCCTGTTGGGGAAGAGAATATCCATTTCCTGTTGGGGAAGAGAATATCCCACAAGTAAGGATGACGCCGTGGACCGGACACACCGTTGGAGAAAGTAATTTATCAGGTAAACATAAATTCTGTTTTTATTTGTTATTTTACTCCCCGGGGCTTTAGAATACATTTAGCCGACCAGGAGGTTCATTTTGTAACACCCACGATGGGCGGGGTTAGCTGAGGCAGCAATTTCTGTTGCGCGCCTTTTCCTTATACACTTCCTGTGTTCCGGAGCGGAGATAGCTTTGTCGCAGTTGAAAGCAGTGTTACGGTTACCGGACTGCAATTTACAGTATAGAGAAGTTGGGTCCGGATTATCTAATAGAATATTCACTCCGTTGTCAGTAAGGCAGGTAAGCACCTCGGCAAAGCTAAGCTAAGGTGTAGAGGTTGTCCAGAGTGTTTTTTATGACAGTTTATTATTTTCTTGAAAAAAAATTAAAGAATTTTCATTTTAAAATTTAAAGGAACACTAACAGTTTTTTGTGTGGGGTAATTTCTAAATAATATCAGTTTATTTATCTATTTGGTTTATTTGTGAATAAAGATGGACCAAGAGGCCCTGCAGGATGTTACATGTTCTTTATGTTTTGATGCTAATGGGGAACCACCAATCCTTTTCTGTTCCTCATGTATTGACAGAACTTTAAATTACAGGGATAGACTTTTTTCCAAGCCAACATTGTCTAAGGCGCATGCTGTTCAGGAGTCTTCTGACAATGCTCAAGATATGGCGCAGCTTTCCCCTTGTGTCCCAAAATTTATCGTCCACATATGCAGTGCCCTGCACTTCCTCTCTTACTCTGCCTGGAATTACGTTGCAAGACATTGCTTCCCTCATGTCCTCTGCGGTATCTGATGCATTGTCCGCTTTTCCCATGCTGCAGGGAAACCGCAAGAGGAAATGTAAAGAATCAGTAAGTAAGGTTTCTGACACAGTCGTGGCCATCTTGAATGTTCCCTCCCAGAAATCTGAGGAGGAAAATACTTCGGTAGCATCTGGGGGTGAAGACTCAGACAGTGTAATTCCTTCTTCTGATACTGAAGTTGTATCCTTCAGGTTTAAGCTGGAACACCTCCGTTTGTTACTTAAGGAGGTTTTGGCTACCTTGGATGACTCTGACACTACTGTTGTAGATAATCCTAACAAGTCTAGTAAACTTAACAAATATTTTGATGTGCCTTCCATGGTGGAGGTTTTTCCTGTACCAGATCGAGCTACAGAGATAATTGCTAGGGAATGGGAGAGACTGGGTATCCCCTTTTCTCCATCCCCTTTTTTTAAGAAGATGTTTTCTATAGCAGACTCTATCAAGGAATCTTGGCAGACGGTCCCTAAGGTGGAAGGGGCAATTTCCACTTTAGCTAAGAGGACCACTATTCCCATAGAGGGTAGTTGTTCCTTTAAAGATCCAATGGATAAGAAGTTGGAGGGGTTGCTCAAGATGATGTATGTACAGCAGGGTTTACAATGGCTACCTGCGGTGTGTATTGCTACCGTCACTAGTGCCGGACAGACACTTCTTTTTGAAGAGATCCAGGATAGGATCAAGGACCTTAAAGGGACACTGAACCCAAAAAATTTATTTTGCAATTCAGATAGAGCATGCAATTTTAAGCAACTTTCTAATTTACTTTTATCATAAATTTTTCTTTGTTCTATTGCTATCTTTATTTGAAAAAGAAGGCATGTAAGCTTTTTTTTGGTTCAGTACTCTGGACAGCACTTTCTTATTGGTGGATTAATTTATCCACCAATCAGCAAGAACAACCCAGGTTGTTCACCAAAAATGGGCCGGCATCTAAACTTACTTTCTTGCATTTCAAATAAAGATACCAAGAGAATGAAGAACATTTGATAATAGGAGTAAATTAGAAAGTTGGTTAAAATTGCATGCTCTATCTGAATCACGAAAGAAAAAATTTGGGTTCAGTGCCCCTTTAAGTTGGCCAATTCCTTTATTACGGATGCTTCCCTACAGGTTATTAAGCTGGGAGCAAAGATTTCCGGGTTTGTCGTACAGGCCCACAGAGCTTTATGGTTAAAATCCTGGTCTGCGGATGTGTCATCTAAGTCTAAGCTTTTGGCAATTCCTCACAAAGGTAAGACCTTGTTTGGGCCGGGATCGGCGGAAATTATTTCTGACATTACTGGAGGAAAGGGTAATTTCCTCCCTCAGGATAAGAGGAATAAGCAGAAAGGTCGTCAGAGGGGTAAGCCTTCCTCTCCCTCTACCAAGCAGGAACAGCCCAATCTTTCCTGGAGGCCCAACAAGTCTTGGAACAAGGGAAAGCAATCTAAGAAGCCTGCAATTGACTCAGTCAGCATGAAGGGACTGCCCCCGATCCGGGATCGGATCTTGTGGGAGGCAGACTTTCTTTCTTCGCTCATGCTTGGGTTCAGGATGTTCAAGATCCCCGGGCGGTGGACATAGTGTCCCAGGGATACAAACTAGAGTTCAAGACCTTTCCTTCTAGGGGCAGGTTTCTGCTCTCAAGATTATCTGTAAACCAGATAAAGAGGCGTTCTTAAACTGTGTTCGGGACCTTTCCGACCTGGGAGTGATCGTTCCTATTCCAATGCAGGAACAGGGTCTGGGATTTTACTCCAATCTGTTTGTGGTTCCCCAAAAAAAAGGGAACTTTCAGACCAATTTTAGATCTCAAAAGTCTAAACAAATTCCTCAGAGTACCGTCCTTCAAGATGGAAACTATTTGTTCCATTCTTCCCTTGGTTCAAGAGGGTCAATTTATGACAACGGTAGATTTAAAGGACGCGTACCTGCATGTTCCCATCTACAGGGATCATCACAAGTTTCTGAGGTTCGCATTTCTAGACAAACACTTCCAGTTTGTGGCTCTTCCATACGGCCTTGCTAAAGCTTCCAGAATTTTTTCAAAGGTTCTGGGATCCCTGTTGGCGGTGCTCCGGTTGCAGGGCATTGCAGTGACGCCTTATCTGGATGACATTCTGGTTCAGGCGCCATCCTTTCAACAAACAAAATCCCACACGGAAATGTTATCCTTCCTGTGATCTCATGGATGGAAGGTGAATTTGGGAAACAGTTCCTTAATTCCAGCTACAAGGGTAGTGTTCTTGGGAACTATAATAGATGCCCTATGAATGAAATTTTTCTGACAGAAGTCAGGAAATCAAAGATTTTTGATTCTTGTCTGGCACGTCAGTCCTCTCCTCGGCCATCAGTGGCTCAATGTATGGAGGTAATCGGTCTGATGGTAGCTGCCATGGACATCATTCAGTTTGCCTGTTTCCACCTCAGACCTCTGCAGGTTTGCATGCTTGGGCAGTGGAACAGAGATTATGCGGACCTGTCTCCACGATTACATCTGGATCAGGAGACAAAGGATTCTCTTCTTTGGTGGTTGTCTCCGGATCATCTCTCCCAGGGAACCTGCTTCTGCAGACCCACCTGGATGATTGTGACAACGGACGCCAGCCTACTGGGATGGGGAGCAGTCTGGGGCTCTCTAAAGGGGACATGGATTCAGGAGTCTGCTCTACCCATAAACATTCTGGAGGTGAGAGCAATCTTCATTGCTCTTCTGGTCTGGCCTCATTTAGCCTCGGCCCGGTTTATCAGGTTCCAGTCAGACAACATAACTTCAGTGGCTTACATCAACCTTCAGGGGGGAACTCTGAGTTCCTTGGCTATGACAGAGGTAGCCAAGATAATTTAGTGGGCGGAGACCCACAACTGCTGTCTGTCTGCGATCCACATTCCAGGAGTGGACAACTGGGAAGCGGATTTTCTGAGCAGACAGACCTTTCACCCAGGGGAGTGGGAACTCCATCCAGAAGTGTTTTCCAGCTTGATTCTCAAATGACGACAGCCGGAACTGGATCTCATGGCATCTCAGCAGAATGCGAAGCTCCCGAGTTATGGGTGAAGGTCAAGGGATCCTCAGGCTGTACTGATAGATGCTCTGGCGGTACCTTGGAATTTCAGTCTCGCATACCTATTTCCTCCGTGCGCTCTCCTTCCTTGGGTCATTGCTCGAATCAAACGGGAAGGCGTCGGTGATCCTCATTACACCGGCATGGCCTCGCAGGATCTGGTATGTAGATCTAGTGGAGATGTCATCTCTCCCTCCTTGGAGACTTTCTCTAAGGAAGGACCTTCTACTTCAAGGGCCCTTCCTTCACCCAAATCTAGTTAATCTCAAGCTAACTGCTTGGAGATTGAACGCTTAATGTTATCTAAGTGTGGGTTTTCTGAGTTGGTCATTGAGACCATGATTCAGGCTTGCAAGCCTGTTACCAGGAAGATTTACTATAAGATATGGCGTAAATATCTGTATTGGTGTGAATCCAAAGGCTACTCTTGGAGTAGAGTTCGGATTCCTAGAATTTTGTCTTTTCTCCAAGAGGGTTTGGAGAAGGGTTTATCGGCAAGTTCCTTAAAGGGTCAAATATCGGCCTTGTCTATTTTGTTACATAAACGTCTGGCGGATGTACCAGACGTGCAATCGTTCTGTCAGGCCTTGGTCAGAATCAGGCCTGTGTTTAAACCGGTTACTCCTCTCTGGAGTCTTAACCTTGTTCTTAAGGTTCTTCAGCAGGCTCTGTTTGAGCCTATGCATTCCTTAGATATTAAACTGTTATCTTGGAAGGTTTTGTTTCCTGTTGCTATTTCATCTGCTCGTAGAGTTCCAGAGTTCTCTGCATTACAGTATGAGTCTCCTTACCTTATTTTTCATTCGGATAAGGTAGTTTTGCGTACTAAGTTAGGATTTCTCCCTAAAGTGGTTTCAGATCGGAACATTAATCAGGAGATTGTTGTACCTTTTTTAAGTCCTAAACCACCTTCTCATAAGGAACGTCTGCTGCACAACCTAGACTTGGTGCGTGCATTGAAATTCTATTTACAGGCGACTAAGAATTTTCGTCAGTCTTCTGCTCTTTTTTTGGTTTTCTCGCGGAAACGTAAGGGACAGAAAGCTATGGCTACTTTCTTTGTGGCTGAAGAGTATCATTCGCTTGGCTTATGAAACTGCTGGACAGCAGCCTCCTGAGAGAGTTACGGCTCATTCTACGAGGGTTGTTTCCTCTTCCTGGGCATTCAAAAATGAAGCTTCTGTGGAACAGATTTGCAAGCCTGCATCTTGGTCATCTCTTTACACTTTTTCAAAATTCTATAAATTTGCACCTTGTTGCTTCCTTTCTCTCCTTTACTTTGTCGAATAACTGAGGTTGGAGGGAAGGGAGGTGATATTTAACAGCTTTGCTGTGGTGCTCTTTGCCGCCTCCTGCTGGGCAGGAGTGATATTCCCAATAGTAATTAGATGATCCGTGGACTCACCATATCAAGAAAGAAAGAAATTTATCAGGTAAGCATACATTTCGTTTTTTATGTTGCTTTATGTGTGAGATGTTTATGGGCTCATAGGCTGAGATGGAACAGATCCCTTACGCACTCCAGAAAGGCTTCACTGTTTCCTAGTCTTGAAGACAGGTTGAGAGGATAAATCTGCCCCTGGGTGGATGTGATTTGAAACCTATCATAACCCTGAGCTATGACCTCCAGGACCCAAGGAGCCTGCACCTCCCTGAACCAAGCCTCTGAAAGAGCGACAGTCTGCCCCCCCTACACAATCCAAAATAGGACCAAGGGCCGCCCCTTTGTGCGGACTTAGTCTCGGTGGGCTTCTTGCTCTGCTTGGATCTATTCAAGGACTGAGCCGGCTTCCAGGAACTCTTGGTTTGCTCTGGCTTAGTGGAGGCCTCCGACGCTGGGCTTTTATCAGAACTAAAGGAACGAAAATACGAACTTTGTCCCTTAGATTTGTTCTTATATTACATTATTAAGACACCCTTGGCCCCTGAAACCATGGAGATAGTCAAACGCCTTCCCATAAAGGAGAGGGAAAGAGATTAGGCTTGGAAGCTATCTGTCAGAGCGCCTTACGGGCCTGAACAGAAATCCTGAAGTCTTAGCCATAGGTTAATTAATCTGCGTAATAACAGCACAGATAAAAGAATTGGTAACCCAGGCGGCCGTAATTCTTTCCTGAAAAATGTCGAGGGAACCCTCCAAGATCAATCATTTTCACGAAGGAGAAGCACCAAAAGTAGCCGCTCCAGCAACTGTGGCGACAAGGGCCACCAGTAAAGCAAATATCCCATATGTTGAAACATCCTCTTTAACAGAGTTTTCATCCTTATATCCGGCGGCTCTATGAACGACAAACTATCCTCACACGGGCTAGTATTGCGTGTGGGAAGCGTAAAAGTAGCACCAACCAAGTAGGGATGAGCAAAAAAGAAAAGCCACCCTCATAGAGAGCCCTGAACCGGGATCCTTAAAAGGCAGACGGGGAAGAGGAATCTAACCCTGTCCCACTCGTCCTTAATAATGATTACCATCAAATTTAGGACCCAGAGGTTCATCTGACAGCTCGGCCTTTTTAACCTCTAATGTAGTCAAAACCTCTTTTAGTAGAAAGTGTAAACATTCTGTCCTAAATATAAAAACTGGATCTTCCACAGGCGGTGGATTATAGACAGCAGACTCAAAACCTGAAAGTTCATACTCTGAAGTTTTAGAGAGAACCTCCTCCTCGGATAACTGATCAGATATATCCGCCAAATTACATGATGCAACCTGGGCAGGAGTGCAAGATTTAACATTTTGCTTAGCAGTGTGAGGGAAATCACTAATGGCCGCAGACACTGCCGTATGAGACTGCGCAGTAACGTCTGTTGAAAAAAAGGTCCCCTCCAAATAGAAGATTAGCAGTGCAAAGGGAAGCTACATGTGTATAAAAAAAATGCATGTAGGGTGTGCACCTCACTGGACGAGGGCTCCTCAGAGGTGGGCGGCTCAGTGGTATCAAACATGTCAACCTTATTTGATATAATCCCTTTATCAAGGCATATGGAACATAATTGAGAGGGCGGATATCCCAGAGCTCCCTCACAATATAAACAGGCATTACTTTATTTAAAAACAAAAACAAAATAAAAACAGCACCTTTATACCCCCAATAGCTGGGGCACTCACCACCTCCTATGACCTAGACAGAACAGAGATACAACTCCTCTCTGTAACTAGGTCAAGAGAAAGGAAAAGGAAGCCTCGACCATTCCTGTCACATGGTGCTTGGGTATTGTTTCCCACAAGTAATGAATGCAGCTGTGGACTCTCCCTGTATTAAGAAGGAAAACGTAAATGTATGACTTACCAGATAATTTCCTTTTCTTTGATACAGGGAGAGTCCACAGCTCCCGTGTGTGTTCTCCGATGGGTGGCCCTAAATTTATTTTGTTTTCTTCTGGCACCTTTTTCACCTTGATATTTCTCCTACTGGGAAGTGGGAGAGGTATTTAAGCCTTTGGCTGGGTGTGTCTTTGCAGCTGTGGACTTTTTCTGTATCAAAGGAAAGGAAATTATCTGGTAAGTCATAATGTATGGGGAGTTTTTTTTCCAGTCATTTACTGAATTTATATTGATATCAATTTAAAAGTACAAGCACCTAACCAACCCTTCACAAATATTATATACTTTTTTAAATTTATTTTTCTCCAACATTGGTGTGTCCGGTCCACGGCGTCATCCATAACTTGTGGGAATATTCTCTTCCCCAACAGGAAATGGCACAGAGCACAGCAAAAGCTGTCCATATAGTCCCTCCTAGGCTCCGCCCACCCCAGTCATTCTCTTTGCCGTTGCACAGGCAACATCTCCACGGAGATGGTGAAGAGTATGTGGTGTTTAGTTGTAGTTTTTTATTCTACTATCAAGAGTTTATTTTAAAATAGTGCTGGTATGTACTATTTACTCTGAAACAGAAAAAGATGAAGAGTTCTGTTTGTGAGAGGAATATGATTTTAGCAGCAGTAACTAAAATCGTTTGCTGTTTCCACATAGGACTGTTGAGATGAAATAACTTCAGTTGGGGGAAACAGTTAGCAGACTTTTCTGCTTAAGGTATGACTAGCCATATTTCTAACAAGACTGTGTAATGCTGGAAGGCTGTCATTTCCCCTCATGGAGACCGGTAAGCCATTTTCTTAGTCTCAAACAGAATAAAGGGCTTAATATGGGCTATAAAACTGGTAGACACTTTTATGGGCAAGATCGATTGCTTTATTTGGGCATTTTATACAGCTTGATGTTGAAATTCACACTTATAAACTTTGGGGAACGTTTTTTAACGTCAGGCACTGGTTTAGACACCTTTCCAGTCAGGAAGGGCCTTCCCTGTAGTAGGCTGAGCCTCATTTTCACGCCATTACTGCGCCGTTACTTTTGAGAGCAGGACATGCAGCTCTCTGTGGGTCTGAAAGTAGTTGAAAAGGTTCCTAGAAGGCTTCATTTGGTATCGTATTCCCCCCTGGGTTTGGTAAAGTCGCAGCAAATGCTGTAGCTGGGACTGTAGAGGGGTTAAAACTGTAACCGGCTCCGGTTTCTTCATTTTAAGGGTTAAAGGTCTGAAATTTGGGGTGCAATGCTTTGAATGCTTTAAGACACTCTGGTGAAATTTGAACAATTCCTTCATAGTTTTTCACAGATTCAGTAATAAAGTGTGCCCTGTTTAAAATTTAAAGAGACAGTAACGGTTTTGTTTTAAAACGGTTTTTGTACTTTATTGACAAGTTTAAGCCTGTTTAACATGTCTGTACCTTCAGATAAACTATGTTCTGTATGTATGGAAGCCAATGTGTCTCCCCCATCAAAATTGTGTGATAATTGTGCCATAGCGTCCAAACAAAGTAAGGACAGTACTGCCACAGATAGTAAAGTTGCCCAAGATGATTAATCAGATGAAGGGAGTAGACATAGTTCTACATCATCTCCTTCTGTGTCTACACCAGTTTTGCCCACGCAGGAGACCCCTAGTACTTCTAGCGCGCCAATGCTTGTTACTATGCAACAATTGACGGCAGTGATGGATAACTCCATAGCAAATATTTTATCCAAAATGCCTGCATTTCAGAGAAAGCGCGATTGCTCTGTTTTAAACACTGTAGAGCAGGAGGGCGCTGATGATAATTGCTCTGTCATACCCTCACACCAATCTGAAGGGGCCATGAGGGAGGTTTTGTCAGATGGGGAAATTTCAGATTCAGGTAGAATTTCTCATCAGGCAGAACCTGATGTTGTGACATTTAAATTAGAGCATCTCCGCGCACTGCTTAAGGAGGTGTTATCTACTCTGGATGATTGTGACAACCTGGTCATTCCAGAAAAATTGTGCAAGATGGACAAGTTCCTAGAGGTTCCGGTGCACCCCGACGCTTTTCCTATACCCAAGCGGGTGGCGGACATAGTGAATAAGGAGTGGGAGAAGCCCGGCATACCTTTTGTTCCCCCTCCTATATTTAAGAAATTGTTTCCTATGGTCGACCCCAGAAAGGACTTATGGCAGACAGTCCCTAAGGTCGAGGGGGCAGTTTCTACACTAGCCAAGCGCACTACTATTCCTATCGAGGATAATTGTGCTTTCAAAGATCCTATGGATAAAAAATTGGAGGGTTTGCTTAAAAAGATTTTTGTACAGCAAGGTTACCTCCTGCAACCTATTTCGTGCATTATTCCTGTCACTACAGCAGCGTGGTTCTGGTTCAAGGAACTAGAAAAGTCGCTCAGTGGAGAGACTCCGTATGAGGAGGTTATGGACAGAGTTCACGCACTTAAGTTAGCTAATTCCTTTATTTTAGATGCCGCTTTGCAGTTAGCTAGATTAGCGGCGAAAAATTCTGGGTTTGCAATTGTGGCGCGCAGAGCGCTCTGGCTAAAGTCTTGGTCAGCGGATGTATCTTCCAAGACAAAATTGCTTAATATCCCCTTCAAGGGTAAAACTCTTTTTGGGCCAGAATTGAAAGAGATTATCTCGGACATCACTGGGGGTAAGGGCCACGCCCTCCCACAAGATAGGCCTTTCAAAGCCAAGAATAAGTCTAATTTTCGTTCCTTTCGCAATTTCAGGAACGGACCGGCCTCCAACTCTGCAGCCTCTAGACAAGAGGGTAATGCTTCGCAAACCAAACCAGCTTGGAAACCGATGCAAGGCTGGAACAAGGGTAAGCAGGCCAAGAAGCCTGCTGCTGCTAACAAAACAGCATGAAGGAGTAGCCCCCGATCCGGGACCGGATCTAGTAGGGGGCAGACTCTCTCTCTTCGCTCATGCTTGGGCAAGAGTTGTTCAGGATCCCTGGGCACTAGAAATAGTTTCTCAGGGTTATCTTCTGGAATTCAAGGAACTACCCCCAAGGGGAAGGTTCCACATGTCTCACTTATCTTCAAACCAAATAAAGAGACAGGCATTCTTACATTGTGTAGAAGACCTGTTAAAAATGGGAGTGATACACCCAGTTCCAACCGTGGAACAAGGAATGGGTTTTACTCAAATCTGTTTGTAGTTCCCAAAAAAGAGGGAACTTTCAGACCAATTCTGGATTTAAAGATCCTAAACAAATTTCTCAGAGTGCCATCGTTCAAAATGGAAACCATTCGAACGATTTTACCTACAATCCAGGAGGGTCAATTTATGACTACCGTGGATCTAAAGGATACGTATCTACATATTCCTATCCACAAAGATCATCATCAGTTCCTAAGGTTCGCCTTTCTGGACAAACATTACCAGTTTGTGGCTCTCCCATTCGGGCTAGCCACTGCTCCAAGGATTTTCACGAAGGTACTCGGGTCCCTTCTAGCGGTTCTAAGACCAAGGGGCATTGCAGTGGCACCTTACTTGGACGACATTCTGATACAAGCGTCGTCTCTTTCAAAGGCAAAGGCTCACACAGACATCGTTCTGGCTTTTCTCAGATCTCACGGATGGAAAGTGAACATAGACAAAAGTTCCCTGTCTCCGTCGACAAGAGTTCCTTTCTTGGGGACAATAATAGATTCTTTAGAAATGAAGATTTTCCTGACAGATGTCAGAAAGTCAAAACTTCTAAACGCTTGTCAAGTTCTTCATTCTGTTCCACGTCCTTCCATAGCTCAGTGCATGGAAGTAGTAGGGTTGATGGTTGCAGCAATGGACATAGTTCCTTTTGCGCGAATTCATCTAAGACCATTACAACTGTGCATGCTGAAACAGTGGAATGGGGACTATACAGACTTGTCTCCAGTGATTCAAGTAGATCAGAAGACCAGAGACTCACTCCGTTGGTGGCTAACCCAGGACCACCTGTCCCAGGGAATGAGCTTCCGCAGACCAGAGTGGGTCATCGTCATGACCGACGCCAGTCTAGTGGGCTGGGGCGCGGTCTGGGACTCCCTGAAAGCTCAGGGGTTATGGTCTCGGGAAGAGTCTCTTCTCCCGATAAACATTCTGGAACTGAGAGGGATATTCAATTCTCTCAGGGCTTGGCCTCAACTAGCAAAGGCCAGATTCATAAGATTCCAATCAGACAACATGACGACTGTTGCTTACATCAACCATCAGGGGGGAACAAGGAGTTCCCTGGCGATGAGAGAAGTGACCAAAATCATAAAATGGGCGGAGGATCACTCCTGCCACCTATCTGCGATCCACATCCCAGGAGTGGAAAACTGGAGGAGGATTATCTGAGTCATCAGACATTCCATCCGGGTGAGTGGGAACTCCACCCGGAGATCTTTGCCCAGTTGACTCAATTATGGGGCATTCCAGACATGGATCTGATGGCGTCTCGTCAGAACTTCAAGGTTCCTTGCTACGGGTCCAGATCCAGGGTTCCCAAGGCGACTCTAGTGGATGCATTAGTAGCACCTTGGACCTTCAACCTAGCTTATGTGTTTCCACCGTTTCCTCTCATTCCAAGGCTGGTAGCCAGGATCAAGCAGGAGAGGGCCTCGTTGATCTTGATAGCTCCTGCGTGGCCACGCAGGACTTGGTATGCAGGCCTGGTGAATATGTCATCGGCTCCACCATGGAAGCTACCTTTGAGACAGGATCTTCTAGTTCAAGGTCCATTCGAACATCCAAATCTAGTTTCCCTTCAGCTAACGGCTTGGAAATTGAACGCTTGATTTTATCTAAGCGTGGGTTTTCGGATTCTGTAATAGATACTCTGATACAAGCCAGAAAACCTGTAACTAGGAAGATTTACCATAAAATATGGAAAAGATATATCTGTTGGTGTGAATCCAAGGGATTCTCATGGAGTAAGATCAAAATTCCTAGGATCCTTTCCTTTCTCCAAGACGGTTTGGATAAGGGATTATCAGCGAGTTCTCTAAAGGGACAGATTTCTGCTTTATCTGTCTTATTACACAAACGACTGGCAGCTGTGCCTGATGTTCAAGCTATTGTTCAGGCTTTGGTTAGGATCAAGCCTGTTTACAGACCTTTGACTCCTCCCTGGAGTCTGAATTTAGTTCTTTCAGTTCTTCAAGGGGTTCCGTTTGAACCTCTACATTCCATAGATATCAAGATGTTATCTTGGAAAGTTCTGTTTTTGGTTGCTATTTCTTCTGCTAGAAGAGTTTCTGAGTTATCTGCTTTGCAGTGTAATCCGCCCTATCTGGTGTTCCATTCAGATAAGGTTGTTTTGCGTACTAAACCTGGTTTCCTTCCAAAGGTTGTTTCCAACAAGAATATTAACCAGGAAATAGTTGTACCTTCTTTGTGTCCGAATCCAGTTTCAAAGAAGGAACGTTTGTTACACAGTTTAGATGTAGTTCGTGCTTTAAAGTTCTATTTAGAAGCAACAAAGGATTTCAGACAAACGTCTTCTCTGTTTGTAGTTTATTCTGGCAAGAGGAGAGGTCAAAAAGCTACTGCTACCTCTCTTTCCTTTTGGCTGAAAAGCATCATCCGATTGGCTTACGAGACTGCCGGACGGCAGCCTCCTGAACGCATCACAGCTCACTCTACTAGGGCTGTGGCTTCCACATGGGCCTTCAAGAACGAGGCTTCTGTTGATCAGATATGTAAGGCAGCGACTTGGTCTTCCCTGCACACTTTTGCCAAATTCTACAAATTTGATACTTTTGCTTCTTCGGAGGCTATTTTTGGGAGAAAGGTTTTGCAAGCCGTTGTGCCTTCCGTTTAGGCAACCTGATTGGCTCCCTCCCTTCATCCGTGTCCTAAAGCTTTGGTATTGGTTCCCACAAGTTATGGATGACGCCGTGGACCGGACACACCAATGTTGGAGAAAACAGAATTTATGCTTACCTGATAAATTACTTTCTCCAACGGTGTGTCCGGTCCACGGCCCGCCCTGGTTTTTTAATCAGGTTTGATGAATTGCTTTCTTTAACTACAGTCACCACGGCACCCTATAGTTTCTCCTGTTTTTTTCTCCTGTCCGTCGGTCGAATGACTGGGGTGGGCGGAGCCTAGGAGGGACTATATGGACAGCTTTTGCTGTGCTCTTTGCCATTTCCTGTTGGGGAAGAGAATATTCCCACAAGTTATGGATGACGCCGTGGACCGGACACACCGTTGGAGAAAGTAATTTATCAGGTAAGCATAAATTCTGTTTTTTTCAAGACACTGTAAAACATAGTATCAATAATAATTATACATTACAAAACCAAAGGGCGAGGTACAATGAGTTGTTATATCTATAGATAGATATATATCTATATATGTACCCAGTTGAATCCCAGTTGTCCAATGTTGAATAAAGACTGTATTGATGATGCCCAAATGCGTCTTCTTTAATTTCT